>NC_087349.1:62818724-63121754 GCF_030014295.1 Loxodonta africana | reverse complement strand
GTCTCTAACAAAATTAATTCTTTTGTAACAATCACTATTAACGCTGGAAAACACTTTGTTCTATCAGGCAGGTAACTGCTGTTCAAAGTATCAAGGGTCAACTAGCAGAAATGAAAAAAGGCCAACTAAAAACTCCATGTAAAAAAGAAGTCGCTCCTAATCACCTGAGAAATGAATACGAACTGATTAGCTCTTCATGTACCCAGCGAGCATGTGATTTAAACACAAGGCCCAAGCTTCTCTCATGTTTGTTTTCTTCACGTGGCTGCCTGCGGATAATGGCTACAGGCGGAAACCACCTTATAAGTACCCATCTAGTTCTACAAGTAGAGGATAATGGCACCGAACTCCTATTTTTTTTTTTTAATCAGAGGGAATTTTTACTGTCAATATTACAGTGATAGCAAATGCTGCACAGGGAGAGGCTGAAAATAAACTCCATACACACAGACATATTATAAAAGTGTTCCGCGTTTTAGCGTCCCAGTTATGGATATCTTCAGGGACTGAGGAACACTGAGAGGCAATGGTCTCCTCATCACCTGCTTGATGACACGCGACCCTTGGCCGTCCATGTCAGCACTTCAGTTCCCAGAAGATTCACGTAACACAAGGCCTGTTTCTCCTGAGATGCTTCAGGACTCTATGAGCTGCCGATGTTATAGGTCACGCTCAGTAATCAGTAGACTAACAGCACACAAGCTTAGATGTCTTCCACTTTTCAGTTGGAAAGAACACGGACAAAAACTCATTTCACACTGTTGTCAGGAGTTCATGGGAAATTGGTTTTCATGTCATATATGTTGAGAAAAGATCCTTGGCTTCAGAATTTAGAGGAGCAGCAGTACAGTTACTAAAGGCTAACTGAGCTCCAAAGTTCATCATTGTTTAAATTCACATTATTTTACATCTGCAATACAATGCTGACATTTAAGAAAGGCGAACATATGACCTTATACTTGAGTAGCTGACAGTTCTTTCCCTGAGTCAGCCAAGCCAGATTTCGCTGTTCTCAGAAGATAAATTCAAAGAGAGGAAAGCTTATATGAAAAATGCCCATCTTTTAAAAAAGAAAATCCCACAATCACCATTCTGTGTGCTACTCAGGAATTGAAAATATATACTCAGTGAAATTACTTTTTACCATTGGTTTCAGGATATAAGATCATTAATATTAGTACATACCAAAAAAATGCATTATCATTTCATGAAATCTGCCTGCTATGTAAAAATTATCAAAAAGCAGTCTCACAAAGCCTGGTCATATTAGAGCATAGTATTTATTAAATTTTATCATTTATGATCATTTAGTTATGACCAAATTAACTCTGACATAAACTCTGACATTTACAAACACAGAGCATACTGGATTTTCAACTTTTTTGCTCACATATACTTTTTAGTGCTCATGCAGTGCCCCTAATTAGGAGATACTGTACATTACCCTCTCGTATTACGCTCACTAAGAACAAAGTTCAGAAGGTAGAAAAATGCCAACATATTTTCACTGAAATTCTTTCTCCAAAAATTTCCCACTGTTCCTTCTAATTTTAGACTTAAGGTACATTCTTCTGTAAAATATTATCATTGTAGTCACATAACAATAGCTACGACAGGCAATAATATCATTTTAGGAAGGGATTACAACAAATGAGGTCGAAAGTTGAAGAGAAGGGACTAGAGCATATAAAAGTCAAGTGAGAACACCACACAAACTTAGATGTTTTCCACTTTCCCGGTAGAAAGAACATGCACAAGTTTCTTAGCAGACAGTTGTCAGGAGTGCATGAAAAACTGGCTTTCACGTCATATATGTTAAGAGAAGATAAGTGCCACTGAGGAAAAAAAGCTGTGTTCATTATCTTTTGGGTCTGTCTATATCATCTATAGCTGCCAGAAGTTTCTGTCTTGCTTTCTTATTGATATGGGATCCCAAGCACACATTCACCAGATTGGTCAGCTGCTTTGTTGAATACTCCTGCTCAAAAAAAAAAAAAAAAAAAAAAAAGATCCAAATTTAGTATATCAAAAGACATGTACTTGATCAATGCAACAACAACAACAAAAACAGAGAAAATATTCAGGTCTCAGTGGATGGTACTGAGCATTATAAATTAGTGAAAATTGCTCAGCTACTAATGGAAAGGTTGGCAATTTGAACCCACCAGCCAAAAGAAAGATGTACTTCCATAAAAATCACAGCCTGGGAAACCCTAGGGAGCAGTTGTACTCTGTTCTGTTGGGTCAGTAGGAGTTGGAACTGGCGTGATGGCACACAATGACAACGTTCATTTCATTTTTCTAGAGTGCTGAAACCAAAAAGGATGAGCCTGATAAAGTCAATACAAATAATTCCTTATTTCCTTTCCCAGGAGAATGAAATAATGTTACCTAGCTTTTACTCATGATTTTTATACCCTAAGTTAACTGTGAACACTAAAGTTAAAGTCATACAATTTGGTGATGGTTTTAACATGCTCATATTTCCACTAAACCCATCGTCACATACTGATTATCTAGACAAATGATGTAACGATCATACAGAAAGTGCTCCTTATCGGGCATGCTCAGGTGATATATGTTGAGTTGAACTATGTCATAAATTCAGCAACCGAAATACCACTTAATAGTATTTTTCTCTACTTATCTCTATATCCACACAAAAGAGTAATCACATCTTATTAAAGGAAAAATCTAATCAAGGATGCAAGTTAAATTTAATCAGTTAAATAATACCTTCAATTGTCACTAATGCATGTCAGTGTATTCAGGATGTCACCACTTCAGTTGTTGAGGGGTAGCAAGAAGGTTTACAGTATATAACAGAGTTTAGCTTATGAAAGTTTTCAGTATATAACAGAGTTTAGCTTATGAAAGTTTTCAGTGTTGCTGCATTTACCCTGAAGTTAACTAACTTCAGCCTTTTACTACAAACACAGTCACAGAATAAATACAGTCAATATTTAGACTTTGGCTGTATCTCCAGATAATTACTGTTACAGTTCACAAAGGGATCCAAAGGATTTGATTAGGCAAAGGGCACTGCACAGACAAACTGAATACGGTAAAGAACTGGCTTAAATAATTTGTGCTAAAAAAGCAAATCCATCTTTACATTTCACTCTCATGAGTTTGAATAAAAAAATATATAGCAGACACAAAGAAAAATGAATAAAAACGGAATTAACTATTTTCCAGCTCTCACCCTGTGCTCCTTGATCCAGCGTTCCATGTCATTCTCGGTCAGGTAGTAGGCTTTAATATAAGTTTCCACAAATTCTTTATCAGGAATGGGTCTAATATCTGTTAGCTTTTCAAGTTTCATTAAAAACTGTTGAAAATCCAATTGCATCAAGGCACGACCCTCATTGCTACATTTCTTGACATTGGCATATCTAAGATACACAATAATAAAAATAATAAAAAAGAGCATGGTTAAAAAAAGAAACTTTAGGTACTTGAAAAAAATATCCCAATCATACATCCGAGCACTCAGTCCTTTTCTCTAACCTCCATTTGGACAGATTTTGCAGAAATGAGAGGCTACAGGAGAAAGGGCTGCACGAAAGCCCTTCTATTCGGCAGTCATTTTACCTATCTGGGCCTCAGTTTCCTTATTTGCAAAAAGCAAAGTGGCAGAGTAACTTCTAAAGGTTCTTTGTCTCTATAAATTCTGTAGTTCCTCATATCCAATTAGCATAATGGTCTGTAAGAAAGTTAAACTGGTAATCTAATGAATCTGGCTGCCCAGAAACATAAAGCTAAGCTGTACATACCCCAAAGTAATCTTGATTCAGTAAGACTGTTAAATATAACTACTCAATGCAAAGGAAACAAAGTAATTCCCCTACGAACATTCAGTAAATGTAAACATGTAAACACATAACCATATAAAGTATATATTATTTTTCTTGGTAACACACTTTATACTTATTCTCATACCCAGCGCTACTGAAACACTGTAGGTTTTAAGGTGGACTAGAAATAAGAATAAATTTATTAACCTAAACAGTATATATAGCATTTTATTACTCATAAAAAAGTATCTCATTCCTTCAATCAATCATACAAAACCTGGAAAATTCAGCCTTAGGGAATTTACCTAAGGAAACTGGCAAGAAACTTAAAGCTTATATTATTTAAAGTGATCAAACCTTTTCTTTTACAAAAAGTGTTTGTACGGAGATGGAATATATATTACACACTTCTCTATAAAACAAAGTTACTGAAAAATGCTTTTCGGTCATGATTGCTGACACAGAGCCATTTTGCAATTATAGCACTGTTTGTTTCAATAGATAGGTGCCAAGGCTGTCACCAACTTGTCACTATTACCCTCCTTCTTCCTTATAATTTTTTTCTTTCATAACAATCAAGAACTGAAGAAAAATCATATCAAAGGTAGTGTGAAAATTCAATTGAGGTCCAATTCTAGGTCTCTGAGAGAGGTATTTGCTTTTCAGGGTTATTTCCAACATATTACTATTTTATTAGCTGTGTTCTAGGTATCACGAACACAACAAGCACGGTCTCTGAGTAAGTGGGAAATTTACTATTAACAGATTATAAACTGAACATATGAAAGATCTGTAGAGTTTATAATGACAGGGTAATTACTATTAGTTAGGATGTAGTAATTAGGAGGGCTGATTTTGGCATAAGAAAATCAGAAGCTCATATGCTTTTTCTGCCCTTAAAAACTGCATGAACCTGGACGAGTTACTTAACCTCTTTCTGAAGCTAAGTTTTCTCAGGTAACAATCAACTAAAGATAACGATAGTACCTACCAAAGACAGTCTGTGTTCAGGTTTGGTGATATAATCCTGTTAAGTATATGGTTTAGTAAATGACAAATAATTGGTGCTCAATAAATGTTAGGTATATCAATAAATGATAGGTATCATCAAAATCATTAGGTAATATGAATTATTATTACTTTAACTTTCAGATAACCATTCAGTGCCTCATTCCTCATTCATCTAAGAGGTGGTTCTACGTTCAGCAAGAAAAGAAAGCAAAGATGGATAAGTGGGCACAGTGGGGTTTAAGGTTTCCCCTCTAATTACATTCCAAAATCAGAACTGAATTATTACGGGATTGTTGGCTATCATTATTTCTACCTATACTCTCCATCCATTAGTGATAATATATAGTATCATTCATATATTATAACTTATCATTTAGCTAACAGATAATGTTTCCATGAAAAGCTTACCCTTCCACAATAGTTCTATTAGCTAGTCGGATGCAATGTTCCCACAGGATATTAGACACAGGCAAGGGGATCCGTACTCTCTTAGAAACGTCATTTAACCTCCTGTTAAACTGTTCAAATTCCTAAAGAAGACAATTTTTTTTTGTAAATATCTTTATAATGTTATTTACATTATAATACATTGATTTCTCACAAACACGGTAAAGAAGATGATTTAGAAAGACTTGAAATAAAAAAAAAATAAAACAAAAAGAGCTAATGCCAAAGACATTTTGGATTTAGTATGATATTTCAAGAAAAAGTATACCAATATGAATAGATTATGGTGTAAAACGGAGCACAACAGATTTTATCTCAGGAAATAAGTGTCATTAGCTAATTAAACAATGCTAACAAGGTCCAATGTTTCCACTCAAATTTGTCAGTAGGAATTAATAGAGCTGAATAATCTAATATGGTTTAAATGTATTTTCAAGAAACTCAATTTTAAAAAATGATTTGATAAGCTTTCAATTTAGAGTGAAGTGTTTGTAATTTGTAGCTAAACTCCTTAGAGAATAATCTGATAAACTATTCATCATACTGCTGGCAACTTTTTTGTACAAAGAAAAAAAAAAAAACCTAAAGCATAAAATATTTTCTATTACCTACAGAAAAAAACTGAACATTCTAATTTTTAATCTATTAGTAACTGTTACAACACCACTGTGCTAAAAATAAAAATGCGTATGACTAATTTAGACAATTCTAATAATTACATGAAAGGAGCAGATGGTTCACCCTTCAATAAATGTGTTTCTGGTCTAAATGCAGTCATTTATAAAAAATAAACACTGTTGGCTCTTCCCTGGTATTTCAAATAAATTTAAGAAGGCTTAAAATGGCATTTTCTTTAGTTTCCTGAATAGAGAAGTTATATAATACTAAGCAAGTCAAGACTATATGTTCAAATTTACTAATAACACTCAGGAGGGAAGAAAAATGAAAAACCCTACTCTGATCATCACTATTCAAGTCGGCACATAAGGGTCATTGTGCTAGCCTTTGCTCTTTGCTACTTCCTTCATCACAGTTTTTCTTGATGACTCATACTTGACAGTTAACTGCTTTTAATTATGAAAGGAAGCAGATCTTCAATTCACTGAGCTTACTTATGAAAATAACAGTTAAATAACTGCTTTTCCTCTATTGTTTCATTTCATGAATCTGGAAGAACAGCAGCATTTGTTACTGCATTTATATACTCACTGCAGTAAACTCTGCTTTGCATTTCAACAGTCATGATACAAAATTTTTCATTAATCTTTTCTTTTGAAGATAAAGATATATGCTTTCTTTATAAAATGGTATTCTACTGATTTAATTGCTAAATTCCATATTCAAGAAATCTTGTTAAATGAATAATAAAAGCATTTCATTTTATTTCAGATTTCTTTTGGGGGGGGAACAAAACCAGGTTGCTTTCATCCAAATGTCTGGTTTTGGATTAAGTAATAGAAAGAATGAAAGTGATCACTAACAATTAACCTTTATGAAAGAGGTCTTAAGGTGCTATAAATTGGGTTCAGGTTAATAATCTGAAGAATATTTGTTCTTTCTTATAAATTCATATTTCTTGGAATTAAGAATAACTGAAGTAAGTAGACTCCTCCTAGTATATATATTTGCTGAGTACAGAAGTCTTTTTTTCTTACATCTCTGTGATTACTATGGCTTGTACGTCATAAAAAATAGAATCAACTTTTCAAAAACAATTGTTAAAAAATAAAAAGGGAGGTATCATTATTTATAAGTTACATTTTTTATCTTTTATATTCCACATTGTTGTTAATTGCTATCAATTCCGAATCACGGTGACCCCATGTATGCAGAGAACTACTCCACAGGGTTTTTAAGGTTGTGACCTTTTGGAGGCAGATCGCCAGGCCTGTCTTGCAAGGTACCTCTGGGTGGGTTCAAACCGCCAACCTTTCAGTAGTCAAGCACATTTGTGCTACCCAGGGAGCTCCAAATTCCACATTAAAATTTCATATTGAAATCTCCTCAGTGCTCGAGAAATCAAAGTTCTTCCTAATATTTCAATGAGTGGCAAATACAGAGCACCTCTGTTGTCACTCACCCCTTGAGTCCCCACGCTAACTCCTAGACAATGTGAACTGATCTTGGCACTTTAGTCCCTTTCATCAGGGCACAGCCTTACAGTCTTCAACCTGGCCCTCAAGACGGTATACCATAAGTTGATTGAAGTTGGCAAGCTAGATGGAACGCTGCTCTATCTCTTTTAATCTATCACTTTGTTTATTGGTCCTCAAGTGTCCCAGGCTGTTAATTATCACCTTGGACTAAGCAAGTACGAAAGTTATGAGTAAATGACATAAAAGTCAGGAGTTCAAGAAAGACCAATTTTCTTTTCACTGACAAAAATTAAAAATAAAATTTTCCTGAAGGCTGTTTTCCTTTTCTCCAATAAGCCTTCCTCACCCCAGGTATCCACGACTCATTTCCTAACTTCCTTCAATGTTCTCCGCAACTGTCACTTCATCAGAGTCCTTCTCTGACCACAGTAAATAAATGGTATCCCTCTCTCACCTAACCCTGTCACTTTCTATGCCTCTTCTGCTGTTTTTTTTTTTTTTTATAGCACTATTCATCATCCGACATATATTTTATATACGTGTTTTGTAATGTCTCCGCACCGGCATGTAAATTCCTGGAGGTCATATAAGCTTCTTAATTCACAACTATATTGCCAGCACCTATGTCTGGGCATGGAACACACTGGGTGATTTATAAATATCTACTGATACATAATTTCAAAAAAAAAAAAGAACTCTAATCCTGTCCAGAAAACTTGTAAATGCAAGTCATTAAACACAAAGGGTTGTTTACATGCCACAATGCAAAAGTAATGTGATTTCTGGAAAAAACCACTTGGAGGTAATTTAGGGGCATGGTCTCTGCTAATAAACATACACATCAAACTACAGAAATATCTTCTAATTAAACAGGAAATCTTGTCACTAGAGTCATGACTATAGAGATTAAAAAAAATTACATACTATGAAAGCAGAATGGAATGTAGTAAACTCTAACTAAAATGAGAAATTACTAAACATAAACAAAAATTCACAAAGTATTCTTGGACCTAAAAGAACACACAATTCAGAAAGTAAGTGTATTCCAAACCAGGGACTTGCACTAATACCATGATGCTAGAATGTGGTAATAACTCTAGTCATAGTATTTTAGAGCTATTGCAATTATAGGAAATCTCTTACTAGAATGATCTTTAACGAAGTCCTAGAGTACTTGCCTTTAATAATGCATCTACATATATGTTGTGCTGTGACATAATTTCTTTTACGTCCCATTTCACATTAGCCATGAGGAGCAGCATTTGTTCATAATCAATGGCTTTACCAGCTACAATCCAGTAAATTGGTTTGCGAAGTTCACTGGCAGTTGAGACCGTCTGAAATAAATTTCACAGCAATACAAAGAATTATTTTCTAAAAATATCAAATTCACAAAGAATATTTGCCCTGGTTCCCAGTATATATCATATTTGAAAATAACAGACTGTACATTTGGAGATTTAGGTTATGAAAATACTTTTAACTCATTGACAAAGTCTATTAAAAACATAATTTTAAGACATTCACTAAACTTGAGGCCAGTGGCACTACAACTATAAAAGAATTACAGATTCTTATGGAGACTAACAAATATTTCTCAAATTCTTCCACTTCCACTTCTCTCCATTTCCACTCCCGCTGCCCTAATTCAGGATCCCATCATCTCTTACTTGCAATACTCTAACAGCCTCCAACCTGGTCTCCCTGGCTCTAAGCTTGCTATCTCAAGTCCAATCTGCCCTCAGAACACTCTTCCAAAGCGCACGACTGACTGTACTGCTCACCTGTTTCAATCCCTTCAGCAGCTCCCCAGTGTCCTCAGAATAGCGCCTGCTGAGAGGGTGCTACGTTATGTGGCTCCTGCTTATCACTCCAGCCATCTTTCTCATCGCTCGCTCTACTCCCTGCTCCAACAGACTGAGTTTTTCCTCATATGCTCACACGTACCTCTCTCTCTCTCTCTCCCTCTCACCTTCTGCTCTTCATATGTGCCATTCCCTTAGTCTGGATGAGTCCCAGCTCATTCTCTCTACCTGGTTGGTCCAGCTTAACCATGATTTCCTCTAAACAGCCTTTCTTGATGACTTTCTCCTACCTACACCCCTCTCCTCCAGTCTGGGTTAAATACCCCACTGTTTACTCCTACAGTGCCTCCCTGTATCAGAGAGCTTATCGTACTTTATTGTAAATGCCGTTCTAACTGGCTCTCTCTCACTAGACTCAGAGTTGTGTGAAGTGCTTGATACATATGTACTGAACATGGGAATTCACTAATGAATAAATAAACACTCTAATCTAGCTGTCCTGGAGTGTGGAGATTGATCACTAGGAAAAACACCTAAGTAATGTGTGGCAGTTCTATCTTGCTCACAGTTGAGATTATATAGAAGACCAACTCTGACCTGAGAATAAAATTGCTGAAGAAAGGGTTTTTTGACTGCAGGCATCACAGCATCCAGATGGGGCTGAAGGAACTCAAATTGTTCAGCCAAGAATACCCTACAGGGAATAAATAACCAATAGTGTAAACAAAGAGCAGGATTTAGAGCCTGTCAAATGTTTTCTACAAATAATCTTTAAGATCTTTGAGCAAAATTGTAACAACTGAGAGTATTTTCTACTTTAGTAAGCCCCCCTGTGCTGCCATTTGTTGCGCTCACTTACAACCTACACAATAATTAATGCTGAGCTTATCGCTGAATGGTAACTCAGGGGACAGAAGGGTGAATTCAAAGGAGCTAATATATACATATATTTTTTAATCTGGTTACCAAAAGGTGTGAAGTTTTGCTTGTTTTGCATGGAAAATATGAGCACAGACAACATGAAAATTTAAAGTAAGAAAACAACTATTTCTTTTGAAAGGATTTCTTTTAAAGATTCCATTTAATTATATATAACGGACTTCTGGCATTCATAGATTTAACATCTGACACTCTTCAAAAGTAACCTATGCATTCATAGCATGCTATTGTTGCAGCCATTGAGTCCACTCTGACTCAGAGAAACTCTACAGGACACAGCGGAACTGTGTTTCTAGGCTGTAATCTTTACGGGAGCAGATCACCAGGTCTTTTCTCCCTTGAAACTCCTGATGGGTTCGAACTGCCAACCTTTCGATTAGCAGGCGAGCACCAGCTGGGGCACCTGCTGGAGCACCAGCAGGGCTCCTTTCATAACATGTAGTGAACTGTACATTTGGCTGAGGTACACAAGGCTGGTGACTAAGCCTAAAGAACCACCTGCAGCTGCTCTGCAGCAGTACATGGTTTTTCTCTATTTTTTGTTATGTATCCAAAAGCTCTTAACTCACACTAGCCAAAATTTTATTGGAGAAGTTACATGCTTCAATCACATTACCAAAATTGAGGATTTGGAAAGGTCAGGGAGCATTCTTGCTGATGTCAAGGACCAACTATATTTACACTAAACTGATAATGTAACTATGATTTCTCTAGTATCTCACAGGAATATATAAAGTATATCACAGCTTTCCAACTGCAAATAATACCCAATACGAAATATGCGATGTAAAGTAACGCAAGGATCTTGTTGCTAAAGATTCAACCTTAAAAGATTTCCTTTCCATTTACACAACTGAAAGCTAAATATGCAGTTTTTAAAAATTAAATGGGATTCTATTTTAGAACACAATCCTCAGAAGTACATATTTAGAAATGATAACTGTATGCATCTAGAAGTCTAATTACACAATGCTACTTTTATAACCTCTCTTAAATAGCTAATGGCAAAGCATCTGCTTTTAACAACTTACAAGGATTCTGTGGCTACCACTCTTTCTGCCAGCCCATATAACGTATCCCCAGACGTCAAAACCACTAGCTGGCTGAGGTGCGGGCTCGGTACCTTCTCCTTTCTCTCTTCTGCTGCTGTGAGTGTGCCAGTAGGATCAGCTGAAACTTCCTAAAAGAAACACACACACATATACACACAACCTGAAACAGTGAATTGAACAGCAATAAGCCATGTGATTCTGACAAAACTGGAACTATAATTAAAATACTCATAGACATATTAATTTTGTTTCATTCCAGTTCTTTTTTCCTGCTTTTATAGTTTGTAATATTGGAACTTAATTTTTTATAGTAAGTGAAAATGATTCTTACATGATGTCATTCAACACTATATGCTACCATCTGTGCGTGACCTGAAGTTTGCCAAGACAAAGAATCTTGATGAATTAACAGATGTTTCATTGAGACAACAGTGAAATGCTTCTCAAGAACTTGAAAAAGAGGGAAATGAGCTTATCTATTAAAAGCCAAACCGGTAAAATTCAAAATTATGGTGTGATTAACCATTTCCTATCCAAACTTTAATCTCAGTAAGCTTGGTGTAATCTCAAGAAGATGGGCCAAGAATGTAGCTATCAACTGAAACAGAATCAAGTGTATTATGTATGTAGGAGTGATCAGAAGAAGATGATCCACTTGAACAGAGAAACGGGATGCCCAAAGAGCAGGGTGTGCGGGGTTCCTCCGCACCGTCCACGCGAGAACCACTAATTCTGGTAAACGCCAAGGTTGTCCACACGAGTGATGTGGTCTATTCTGAGGTAGAAGAAATTCATCAGTCTTCAAATCTCTGAGTTTTATCTGATGCCAAGCTCACTAGCAACTTTCTCATTACTAATTTACTTTTCCAGGTATTCTGACTCTAAGCAAGGAATACCTTGGATATGAGTCGTATACATTCTCGGCTTCAGAGAAATATATTCCATATTATAAACAAACTGACTGGCACTGGAAGAGTTTCAAAGTTATGTGCACTTAGTTTTCCCTCAACAGAAAGCAAAGTGCTCTCATTTTTACTGAGCTCTTAGCAAACAGTGTAAAAAAAAAAAAATAGTCAAACTCATTGGCAACCTATCTTATAGGAAGCATCTTGAGGGGACCTTAGGTAAAGAGGTGATAGGCTGGTTACTCAGAGCAGATGAAAGATGGCAAGAAGACGACCAGCTCTAAAGTTACCAATCACTCCACATACTTCAATAAAGATACATTTGGGTTAACAAGATTCCCTTTGGAAAGCAAACACTCATGGATGCTGTTCAGAATATTGACCTCATCATGCCAATAACAAACAATTGCCACATTCAAAGTCAGAGAAAGATAAAGTTTTGATGATTGCTTTTGGAGAAGTGAGAGGTCAAGGTAGTGACATCACGTAAGTGCATTACAGAAAGACGTCCTCGACGACAGCGTGGTTCTCCATAAATGACTCCTAACAATACCAATGATATTATAATCTCAAAATCACTACACTGTGTGAGGCCCCGAAGGAATTTTATAATCAAATAGATTTCTAACAACCATTAGCTTGAGTTAGAAATGCACCTTATAATTTTAGTTTAAGGTTTTCCAGTACTGAAACGCTTAACAAAACCCATTTGCAAAATTTACAAAAATAAAAAATTAGTTAATGGTATGCAAATTATACAACAGCTCATAATTCAACAGTGCTGTTATTTTTTAAGTTACCTGAATATAGGTCGATACATGCCCCACCCCAGTCCTTTTGTCAAAAGTTTTAAGATTTTTATTATTCAGCAATAAAGAGAAATGAAGTTCTGATGCATGCTACGACATGGATGAACTTTGCAAATGTTATGCTGAGTGAAGTAAGCCAGCCACAAAATGACAAATATTGTATGATCTCACTTATGTGAAATATCTAGAGCAGCAAACATGCACAGAGACAAAAGTTTATTCGTGGTTATCAGGGGCTTGAGGGAGGGCGAAGTGGGAGCTAATGCTTAAGGTGCACTGAGTTTCTGTTTAAGGTGAAAAAACATTTGGAAATGGATGGTGGTGATAGTTCCACAGTGTGGTGAATGTACTTAAAGCCACTGAATTGTACACTTAAAAATGTTTAAATTGACAAATGTTTTGTTATATGTATCTTGTTGTTGTTGTGCGGTGCCGTTGAGTCTGTTCCGGCTCAAAGTGACATTATAGGACAGAATAGAACTGTCTCATAGGGTTTCCAAGGAGCAGCTGGTGGATGTGAACTGCCAGCCTTTAGGTTAGCAGCTGAGCTCGTAACTACTGCACCACCAGGGCTCGCTCTCTCTATATATATCTTACCACAATAAAATTACTTTAAGATTTTGATTGAATCACAGAATGATGAAGGTAGAAGAGATCATAAACATTATCTAATACAACCCTGTACTTTATATACTGTTTTCAGTATGGAAAACATTAGCAATTATCTCCATTATGGTGTTTAAGGGAGAGAATACTATGAGTAGATAAAACCAAAAAACCAAACCCAGTGCTGTGGAGTCAATTTTGACTCATAGAGACACTACAGGACAGAGTAGAACTGCCCCATTGAGTTTCCAAGGAGCGCCTGGCAGATTTGAACTGCCGACCCTTTGGTTAGCAGCCGTAGCACTTAGCCACTAGGCCACCAGGGTTTCCATGAGTAGATAGATATGGTTAAATGCAAATACAGATAATAGCTTAAAAAAAAAAAAACCCTAAATTCTAGCACAAAAATTGAATATAAAAAAGTAGTGTACAAAATCTAAATCTAGATAACTTTTAAAACTAATTACATATTAGAATCAATATTTTCAGTATCAGTAAAAGATAGCAAATGCATATGACTTTGGAAATATAATTCACTTTTATAAATTTTAGGAAAATAGAAATAAAAACACTTTAAAGTCTTCAAGTTAGGAAATAGCTTTATTCTTCGTTAGCTCTTTTTTTTACCTATCTTTGACTACTACGACCTGTCAGTTTGTCATACTGTAGTGGTTCACCTGTTGCTATGACGCTGGAAGCTATGCCACTGGTATTTCAAATACTAGCAGGGTCAACCACGGTGGGCAGATTTCAGTGGAGCTTCCAGACTAAGGCAGACTAGGAAGAAAGGTCTGGTAATCTACTTCCAAACATTAGCCAAGGAAAACCCAGTGGATTACAACAGGATATTGCTTGATATACCAACGATCATGAAGATGGCACAGGGCCAGGCAACATTTCATTTTGTTATATACAGAGTCACCATGAGTTGGGGTCCACTTGCAGAGATGGCAAGTAACAACAATATTTTTTAATAGACTGTCTCTTTTCAATCTCTATTCAATTGGTATTTAAAAGTTATTTTGGGAATAACAACTCTGCTTCCTCCATGGAAGCATCAAACAAGGATCAGGGGATTATGCAAGGTAAGCCATATTTCATCTCCATTAATTAATTCTACTAGAAAATAACCACGTCACCTCTGCAAAAAATAAAAAAGACAATTTTTTTTTCCTTTTACAAAATTGGATGCTATTACCAATAGGGTGCCAGTGCTATTTAATTCTGATATTTACTTATTTAATTACTGACTACCAAACTATCCACATGGCGAAACTTGGAACCACTCGTGACTCCCATTCTTCCTCACTCCCACATCCAGTCACTGAAACATGCCTCATGAGACACCACTCTTGTCTTCTTTCTCATGCCACTACTTATCCAGGCTCCAGGCCCCTGAGCATTCTTAACTGAAGTATTCTAAAAGCCCCCAAACAGAGGCCTCTGCCTCTAGCTTCTCTTGTTTCTACTCCAGTTTCCACAGTTAACTGGCTTATCTTTCTATAGTCCAGATGTGACCTTTCTAAGATGCAGATCTGACCACACTACTCAGGTTTAAAGTCTCAGATGACTATCCACTCCTTATAGGAAAAAATCTGTACCCGTCACCATGGTATGACTTTTACAAATGACACTCCAAACAGCTAGAAGAGCACCACGAATACTACCCATACGTAACAACAGTTACTTCTGAATTTCATTCTTTTGTGCTTAGATATCACAACATGTAAACCATATTTATAATAACTAAAGCTTTCTCTGAATTTAGATACTGTTATGGATTGAACTGTGTCACTCTAAAATATGTGCTGGAATCCTAGCCACTATACCTGTGGATGTAATTCCCTTTGGGAATACGGTTTTCTTTGTTACGCTATGGATGGTGGGGGGGGGGGTCCCAATCCTATAAAAGAGTAGGTTATACACAGAAGCAAGCATAAATTGGGGAAGACGGATACTATTTGTAGAACGCCAAGGAACCTAGGAATGTCACCAATAGAGAGAGCCTTCCCCTAGAGCCAGTGACCTAATTCTGGACTTCAAGCCTCCTGAATTGTGAGAAAATATTTCTGTTCTTTAAAAACCCCATGCTTGTGGTATTTCTGTTACGGCAGCACTAGGAAACGAAGACCGATACTAAGCAGTTAATTTCAGATAGAACAGGGAGACAGTGCTAAAAGGTAACAGAAGGCAGAGAGGGTATATCTGTAGCCTAAGGGGAATACAGTTTATCTCTGGGTATAGCCCCAAAACCAAAAAAAATCAAACACGTTACTCCTGATTTCAACTCACAGCAACCTTGAAGGACAGAGTAGAACTGCCCATACGGTTTCCAAGATTGTAATCTTTATGGAAGTAGACTGCCATATCTTTCTCCCACGGAATGGCTGGTGGGCTCAAACCCCTGACTTTTAGGTTAGCACCTCAGCTCTTTAACCACTGAGCCACCAGAGCTCCTTCTAGGTATGAACAAATCGAAAAACCAAACCCACTGCCATCGAGTCAACTCCAACTCATAGCAACCGTATAGGACAGAGTAGAACTGCCCCATACGGTTTCCAAGGAGCGGCTGGTGGATTCGAACTGCCAGCCTTTTGGATGGCAGCCATAGCTCTTAAACACTACGCCACCAGGAGAGGCCAAAATACTATGGCTACAAGGTAAGCTCCCCCTCTCAGAGCTCACTCACAAGACATTCTTTCAGAGATCACTGAACTGTTCATTCTAGTTCAAAAGGCTTTCATGAGGATGTCTTCCTATATTCCCAGTTAACACTGGCATTTTAGGCATAGAAATTATGGTAATTATCTGCTTAAAGGCTAAAGTTCTGTGTGTACATTGAGGAAAATATGCCTGAAGAGAGGAAGAGAGTCAGAGAAATGTCAAGCTGACATAAATAAATGGTATGTGCTTAGGTGCGCACTTAAATGGAAAAAGCTCGTAAATTACAGCAATACAATAAGTAAAGGATAAGCGAAGACTTGGAGAAATGAAACCTTAATCTTTTATTCTCTTTGCTGCTACTAATTTACTATTACAAAGGCAATTCATATTTATGGATGTTTCTGGACAAATTTAAGCTACTTCTTTTTTGGATCAAAGACTTAAGATTGGCCAAAAGCATTAAAGCCAACAATTTAGTTAGCACTGCCAAATAGATAATTAAAAGTCCACATTTCTGGTGGCACTAACACCTATTCCATCATCCTTTTCTACTCTCCCTCTATTAGGCCCCCTTTCTCAGACTTTTCTCTGATGTGTCAAACACATTTAGTTTATATTGAATTTATATGTTAATCTATTTTAGGTGGCATTTTAAAGGCCATAATGACAGCTTAAAAAAGAAGCAAATATTGGAAGGTATCTACTGGGGAAATAAAATTACAAAAAAGGTTTTTATTAAAATTTTAACTGACATGTAGGAGAATTATAAGGAAAAATACTACTTCCAGCTAGTTGGCTCCAGATTGAGTAGGCTATAAATTATTTTAATAGCTAAAGAATATATTGAGTAGCAAGAAATCAATTAATGTGCCCTACCAATGTAGACGCAAATTAATGAAGTCAAGAAAATTAATATACCAGCTTCAAAAACCTGAGATCGAGGTCCAGTAAATAACTGATGTATTTTCTACAGGAATAGACCAATACTTATCAGGATGAGTAGTAATTCAACATGTAAAACACTGGAAACTAATGGAGATCTTCAGAAAGACTACTTTATTGCTGTGCAGTCTTAGCCTCCAGGGGAATAAGAACACTGGAGAGACCCTGGCAAAGGTCCTACACACTGAAGGAGGAAAGACTGCTTGCACGGTCTTCTGTTCCAATGTGCAGTCTTTCGACATAAGAGATGATAAGGATAAGGCTTTAAACCAAAGCTATCTTTAAAAATTTAAAGATAACGTGTCAAAAAACAAAAAACAAAAAACCTGTATATCTTTCTATTTGTTTATACGGGAGGAAAGAAGAGGTTGGTTTTTTAAAACACATTTCTAAATCTGACCATTTTACCAGTTCAGGAAAACACTATCCAGTGAAGACAGACCTGATCAGCCAGATGCTGCTGTTGTTCTTATGTGCCATCAAGTTGATTCCAACTCATAGCGGCCCTATGTGACAGAGTGGACCTGCCCTATAGGGTTTCCTACGGTGTAATCTTTATGGAAGCAGATCGCCAGGTTTTCCTCCTGCAGAGATGCTGGGTGGAACCACCAACCTTTTGGTTAGCAGCTGAGGCTTAACCACTACCACCAGGGCTCCTAGCCAGATGCTATAGATAATTACCAGAAGACGGGCGGCAGCCTGCCTCAAGGCACAGCTAGTTTAGTCCTCCTGTTACTCGGTCATGCTGTTTCATTATACACCATGTGGTAGAACCTGAAGCATTAAATCTATGGCTTAAGGGTTAAGTCTGGAATTGTGGTCTGACAATCATAAAATATTAACTAGCAGAGATGACAGAGAAATGTCAAAGTGAGTGGCTCTAGTGGTGAAACTGGCTCCTTCAATCTTGAGGCTTTCAAACGGGAACACGATAAACTTCGGTTGTAGACTAATAACTAAGATCTGAGGAACAAGAGCTAATGGGAAGGTTATACTAAGCATCAAAGGTGGAGAAGCAAAACCGAAACACAGACAACTGCCAATGGGGTTCAAAGTCCACGGATTTTAGGGAACAATGATTGAAAAAAAGATGGCTGTGTTAAACAAGGAAACTTGATTATCAAAATGAAGACCAAGGATATTTTGGAAAAAATATTGGAATTGGGAAAAAAACAAAAAAAGATGATGATGATCAAGGATTAAATGGATACCAAGCCAAGAAAACAAGTCAGATTAAGCCGGGAGACATGAAAACCCAGGAAGTGGGATTTACTCATCCACTCTATAAGCATTTACTGAAGGAATGCTATGTGCCAAGGTATGTGCTATAAATATCAGAAAAGAACATGTGCTGTGCAAAAAAATCTTCAAACAATAAGGAAGACAGACACGGGTTATTTCCTCTGCCTAAACAGTGCTTACCTGAGATACCTACGCACACCTCACTTTATTCACATCTCTGCTCAAAGGGCACTGTCCTATAGCTCTCTAATCCCTTACTCTGCTTTACGTTCCTTCTTAACACCAGTATATGACTCTATTTGTTTGTTTATGTTTTTCTGCAAGACAAATGGACAGTCCAAGAAAACAGCAATTATCTTTACTGTGCACTGGTGAGTTCCTAGGACTAGGGTAACATCGGGCATGTAACAATGCTTTCAGTAAATATTTCTTAAAAGAACGATTACAGTGCTTTATAAAAACTTCAGTAACAGAAGTATGCACACAATATTAAAAAAGCCAAACCCAACTCACTGCCATTGAACTGATTCTGACTCTGAGCAACCCTACGGAACGCGGAGAACTACCCCACAGAGTATCCGAGGAACACCTGGTGGATTCGAACTGCTGACCTTTTGGTTAGCAGCCATAGTTCTTAACCACTATGCCACCATGGTTTCCAGTATAGGGAAGAGGAAAATGCTTGCTTGGGTAGGTGAAGGACTAAGGGAAAATTCAGAGAATCCTGGGGTTAATGTAGATACAGGAAAACATACATTCCTGGCTATAATAACCAATCACACACAAAAAAAGAAAAATTATTTTAAATGCTTATGTTAGCTTAAACATAACAGATGGTCAAAAAAAAAAAAAAAAAAAAAAACCCTGTTGCTGTCCAGTCGATTCTGACTCATAGCAACCCTACAGGACACAGCAGAACTGCCCCACAGGATTTCCAAGGAACACCTGGTAGATTCAAACTGCCAACCTTCGGTTTCGCAGCCAAGCTCTTAATCACTGCGCCACCAGGGCCCCAATAAAGGCTCGGCGCTTTGTAATGCTACCTTACTAATCTTAAAGCATATATTTAATCAAGTGGCAGAGAAGCCAAGAACCAGAATTCCCTACTGCAAGGCAAGCCAAACCCAAAATTTCTCCTTGAACTTCAAGGTCATTCATAAAGTCCCTAACACTCTCTGCAACGTAACTCTTCGGCACATGCCAGTGCTCCAGTCACAAAGATCTAACAAACTCCGGGCCAGGCCTGCTCCCACCTCAAGGCTCTTGCTCAGTCTCTGTACCTTAATTTGAATGTCATTCTTTCTTTTCTTCCCTGCTAAACCCACGTCTGTTCTTCAAAGTCTTGCACAAGCCTCACTTCCTCCTCCAGTTAGTCTCTGACATTGATTTTTCACATCATTTTCCGTGCTTTGAAGCTATACTGGCCATATAATCAGTATCATATTCTCTCACGTCTACCAGTTTTCTCACTCCAATCGGACTTTAAGTAATCTTCATTTTACTTCCTACCTGCACTCAGTGTAATACTAAGGACTCAGGCACTCAGTACACACATAGGCGCACATTTCTGTGTAGTTAACTGGATGGTTAATTTCTATTTCATGCAACCCAGAAGAATTGGTTCCAACTGATTACTTACCAGATCAATAAGGCTTTCTTGAATTCTGTTTAGAGTTGTTCTTAATCTACTACTACTAAGGCCTAATCCTGTTGATTCCAACTGAAAAAGAAAAAGAAAGGCATGTTAAATCACTCCAAGATAATCTTGCAAATGCAACAGCTTCAAATTAACCAAGTATCTGATGAATTTTCACTTAGATCTTTAATTGCACTTAAAATTTCCAACACAGTATGCTAAGAAGTCAAACCTTTGCCCTAAAAGGAACAAAAGACCCATTTACACGTGTGCATTTACAGGTCACGTTAACAAAGAACATTCTTATGTATCATCAGGAGAGTGTTAGACAGAATTTATTTCCCATGAATTATTAGCTTTAGTTACAACATTTGAGATTTTACATGCTTAAAGATGGTGCACCATGCTGTATTTTAGGTACACTGTGTTGTATATATGTAGAAACAATCTGTGCCAGTCTATGTTGGTGTTGTTAGTTGCCCTCCAGTTGATTCTGTCTCACGGAGCTCCCATGTGTTTCAGAGTAGAAGTGCTCCATAGTTTTCAAGGCTGTAACCTTTCAGAAGCAGATCACCAGGACTGTCTTCCAAGATGCCTCTGGGTGGGTTTTAACTGCAACCTTCCGGTCAGTCGTCTGTAGCCAAGGGGATTTAATTCCCAGAAGTTTCCAAAGGACTCTACTGTAACATGCTTTACCAACAATGTGGTCCAGAACTGTTCTGTCCAATATGATAGTCACTATTCACATTTGGAAACCCTGGTGGTGTAGTAGTTAAGAGTCTGGCTGCCAGCCAAAAGGCTGGCAGTTCGAATCCATCAGATGCTCTTTGGAAACCCAATGGGGCAGTTCTTCTCTGTCCTATAAGGTCACTATGAGTTGGCATTGACTTGACGGCAATGGGTTTGGTTTTTTTTTATGCACATGCAGCTGTTTATATTTAAATAAAAATTAACCAAAATTAAATACTATTAAAAAAGCAGTTCCTCAGGCACATTTCAAGTGCTCAACAGCCACCTGTGAGTAGTGGCTACCATAACGGGCAGCGCAAATACAGACCATTTCCCGGAAGATAGAGTAAGACTTATCTAGAAGCCTAAATGATTTCAACAATTAGCTAAAACACTAGAATGTCTTTCTTCATTAATATTGAATATCCAAATTCAGAACAATTAATCAGTACATATTTTATAATATAAATGCTGTAGCTACACTTTGATGTCTCTGATTATATTAGCATTCTTCCTTTCTAAGGAACATTTTGCTGAATGAAGAGCACAGGAAATTCAGATCCCACATTAAAGGATCATGTCTTTAATATACCTGTGATTGCAACAAAGCTAGCAATATCTACATGATGAATGTAGTTATACACTTAAATTCACATACTTCCAAAAAAGTTTAGAATATACTACAAGAAGAGCTAGATATTATTATGATATATTCACAGGTCCCAGCAGTATGCTTTTACATGGAAAACTGTCAAACACCTAGTAATTTCCAAATATCAGATCAGTTACCTGCCTAAAATTGTGACACTCTCCATTGGGAGTAGGAAAAACAAACTTTGGAAACACAAAAAGGTGGTGCAGGAAACATTAATTCTATGGCAGAAGATGGTTCAGTTCAAAGATTTTTAATTATTTTTAGTTCTGGGTTATCCTCTGAATGTATTAGTGATTATTAAGGTCGTCAGTCAACATTTACCATATCTCATTTTCTGTGCAGTAATTATACACAGAGTCAGATTTCAATAAGACAACCAGCACATTTTTTATTGCCCAAATATGTCAAGGTTAGAAACAGATGTATTTTTTCTGCCAAAAAAATTTTTTTTAATTTAAATAATGTGTTCTTAGTCTTTTTTAAAATAATTTTTACTGTGCTTTAAGTGAAAGTTTACAAATCAAGTCAGTCTCTCAGACAAAAACCCATATACACCTTGCTACACACTCCCAATTACTCTTTTTTTTTTTTTTAATGAGACAGCCCGCTCTCTCCTCCACTCTCTCTTTTTGTGTCCATTGCACCAGCTTCTAACCCCCTCCACCCTCTCATCTCATGGCAGGAGATGCCAACATAGTCTCAAGTGTCCACCTGATCCAAGAAGCTCACTCCTCACCAGCATCCCTCTCCAACCCATTGTCCAGTCCAATCCATGTCTGAAGAGTTGGCTTCGGGAATGGTTCCTGTCCTGGGCCAACACAAGGTCTGGGGGTCATGACCACCAGGGTCCTTCTAGTCTCAGTCAGACCATTAAATCTGGTCTTTTTATGAGAATTAGGGGTCTGCATCCCACTGCTCTCCTGCTCCCTCAGGGGTTCTCTGTTGTGTTCCCTGTCCGGGCAGTCATTGGTTGTAGCTGGGCACCATCTAGTTCTTCTGGTCTCAGATGATGTAGTCTCTGGTTCATGTGGCCCTTTCTGTCTCTTGGGCTCATAATCACCTTGTGTCCTTGGTGTTCTTCATTCTCCTTTGATCCAGGTGGGTTGAGAACAATTGATGCATCTTAGATGGCTGCTTGCTAGCGTTTAAGACCCCAGATGGCACTCTTCAAAGTGGGATGCAGAATGTTTTAATAGATTTTATTACGCCAATTGACTGAGATGTCCCCTGAAACCATGGTCCCCAGACCCCTGCCCATGCTACGTTGGCCTTCATAGCATTCAGTTTATTCAGGAAACTTCTTTGCTTTTGGTTTAGTCCAATTGTGCTGACCTCCCCCGTACTGTGTGCTGTCTTTCCCTTCACCTAAAGTAGTTCTTATCTACTATCTTATTAGTGAATGCCCCTCTCCCACCCTCCCTCCCTCCCCCCTCTCATAACCACAAAAGAATGTTTTCTTCTCAGTTTAAACTATTTTTCAAGTTCTTATAATAGTGGTCTTATACAATATTTGTCCTTTTGCAACTGACTAATTTCACTCAGCATAATGCCTTCCAGGTTCCTCCACGTTATGAAATGTTTCACAGGTTCCTCACTGTTCTTTATCGATGCGTAGTATTCCATTGTGTGAATATACCATAATTTATTTATCCATTCATCCATTGATGGGCACCTTGGTTGCTTCCATCTTTTTGCTATTGTAAACAGTGCTGCAGTATACATGGGTGTACATATATCTGTTCACGTAAAGGCTCTTATTTCTCTAGGATATATACCAAGGAGTGGGATTGCTGGATCGTATGGTAGTTCTATTATCAGCTTTTTAAGGAAGCGCCAAATCGATTTCCACAGTGGTTGTACCATTTGACATTCCCACCAGCAGTGTATGGTGTTCCAATCTCTCCACAGCCTCTCCAACCTTTATTACTTTGTGTTTTTTGGATTAATGCCAGCCTTGTTGGAGTGAGATGAAAACTCACTGTAGTTTTGATCTGCATTTCTCTAATGTTCTGCCAAAAATTTGAGTAATATACAATATGTTTATCATATTAAAGCTTAAAATTAATATATAAATAAGGCAATCAAGGGGACAGGAAGCTGATATCAATAATTTTATACATGAAGGATAATTCTCAAAATAATGTTGCTTGTATATTTTATAAAAAAGAATGAAAACTGTAATTTATGTTTAAAAAATAAACTTTAAAAGAAACAGTTTCCCCCCATAGGTTAACTTACCGAATCATTCCGACCAAAAAATGTATATATCGCATACAAGTAATAATCAAATAGTTGAGACATGAAATGGATAACATCAAATGCAATTGGCTTAAGAATGTTCATCATCTGCATATACTTTCCTGAAAAAAAAAATTAAATAGAACAAAATTAAAATTTGCCAGTCTATAATTACGGAGACAAAAAAAATTCTTTGTTAAATATAACCTAATTTTCTTTACTTAGATTAGCCCCTAATTCTATTTCTTTTTTACGGGAAAATAATAGGGAAAGAAGTGTATCTATAAAAAAATGCTCCACACTTGCTCTTTTGCAAAAGAAGGATGTTAAAACAGGCCATTTCTTAATTTCCAAATGAACACAGAATTCAGGTGTTGGCTCTACTTCACATAGCTGTTATATCTTCTGCACACTTCTATATAAATACGGTGTCATAAAAATTTTCATAACATCGTATGTTATAAAATCCTATTAGTAGTAGTATTAGAGTTTATATAATGGTATGAAACAAATGAAAATTTCAAAAGCAAAACTCTTCTTTCATATATGTACTAAAATAAATGGAATATTACTCAGGTATCAAAATCTGTACCTAGCAATTTAAATAATCTTGATTAATAAACACAAAAAAAAAAAGCAAGGAAAAAGAAATTATGGAAATTCTATGATATACAATACTTGCCTAGCATGTTCTATATTCTTTCAATGAATTAAAATTACAGAGAATCAGTACATGAGAAAGAAGAAAACAGAATAGGCTTATATATATGATTAAAAACTTTAGCAAAGACTGCTTCCTGCCCACCCAGAATTGTGAGAGACTTAATCAGAGCCCGCTGGTGACTTTAAACTACTAAGACACTTTAAGGTACAAATTTACCCAGTGCTCTCTCTGCTCCACTCAAAATGCTTCAATGGCATCTCATCCAAAGTCTTTCATCACGAGCCACTCTCATCCTCCATAACCTACTACTCTCATCCACATATACTCAGCTTCAAATCTTCTGCCTTCTTGCTTTTCCCATAATATGACACATTTCAGCACCTTCGTGCTTGTTGTTCCCTTTGTCTGAAATGCTCTTCCCAAAGGAATTATAATGGCTCTCTTGTCCTCTAACCTTCTTCAACTCTGCTAAAAGTCATTTTCTCAGGGAGATCTTCCCTGATCCTATTAAACACCCACATGCCTTTCCAGCTTCATTTTTCTCCAAAGCACATATCACCATCTCACAAGCTACACATTTTGCTTAGTTATTTTTCTTCCTATCTGCACCTCTGTATCTTTATGCAAATAATGTGCATGTTCTATGTTTGTTTGTTGACAGCTCCCTCCCTCTGTGAGGTATTTTTATGAGGGTACTACGTTAATTTTTTTACAGCAACATGTAAAAAAAAATTGGTATAGCTCACTTATGAAAACACTTCACGGAGGGGTTGGCAAACAAATGCAGAACGCATGCGTTATTTGTGTAAAAATATGGTAAGTCCTAAGAAGCCATAAATTTTTGCATTTGATACACTGCTGTGGTTCTTGTGCCCAGACAGTGCCTTGCACCAAGTGGGCACTCAAGAAAGTATTAATTTAATGAATGACCCAAACACATTTAACATTACGTAAAGCTAAACAACACTCTCTGTAAAAAATTTTCTTACAAGAACACCACAACTGAGAACCATAAATGATCTGCCAGGTACGTGGGAACTTAAGTCAACACTTTACACATTTCTTTTTCCAGAAAGATTTATTCCCAAATTGATGATCTTAAATTTTTTCAAAATTTTTAACAATTAAAAAAAGAGGCAGATATCTTAATTTTTTATATGAATACAAAACAATGTCACCTTGTATTTTTTCAAATGTTGCTAAAGGAAAAGATACATAGGTTCAATCCAAGAACCAATTAAGACTACACCACGTACTTGGCCTGTACTGAAGTAATTTACCAAGTTTTGAATTTAAAACAGTCAATGGCTAGTATATTCATGCGAATAGAAAGTCTGGAAACATCTAATTAAACAAACCTTCTTTAAAACAGTATTTTTTGAGTGAGAAAGCTAAAACAAACAAAAAACTCTGTTGCCGCTGAGCTGATTCTGACTCATAGCAACCCTACAGGACAGAATAGAACTGCCTCGCAGGGCTTCCAAGATGTAATCTTTACTGAAGCAGACTACCACATCTTTCTCCCATGAGTGGCTAGCAGGTTCAAACTGTTGACCTTTCGGTTAGTAGTCAAGCACTTAACCACTGTGCCACCAGTACTCCTTTCAAGAAAGCTACGCACTACCAAATTTAATATCTGCTAATATTTCCTCAAGGAAAAGTAAAAAAGACAGAGAGGTACACAAGGACAGAAAATTGTAGGTAAGCAAACAGTCTAAATCTTCTGACTCAATCAGAAGTCACTGGCCACATGTGACTACTTAATTTAAAATATTTATATAAAATGAAATATTGAGTTCTTCAGTTGTTTAGCCTCATTTCAAATGCTCAATAGTCATACGTGGCTAGTGGTTACCATACTGGACAACACTAATACAGAAGAGTTCCATGATCTCAGAAAATTCTACTGGACAGGACTGATTTAAATGATACCTACACCATGGTGTTTTCCTGTTTTTCAAATATTCATGGAACTCCTACACTCTTCTACAAATGACACATACAAACACATAACACAGTTCCTCTTTTCTAGGAGATTTCGTTTAAAATAATTTCTTAACAAATGTCTATGTGTAATAAAATATAAAACACTTAAGAAAAACGTTGTTTTCCTAACCTTATACACACACACATACAGCAAAAGGAAAAAGGGCACATGGAAAGAAAGCACTGCCCATTCCCCTGAATCCTAGCCTTGTGAAATCTTTTGTCAGAGGCCAAGAACATTTCTTTACCACTACATCACTCAAAAGTTCAACACTCTCAAAGTGCCAAGTGCATACCCTCCTCATTCCTTCCTCTGGGAGATGCCAATATTACATTGTGTTTCCTCTAAACATAGGATCAGATACAGTCACACACAAAAATTTAAAAACCAGCATTTCTGGTTAATATATGAAGGGTGCATGGGAGATGGGCTGAATCAAATAACAACTACAAATCTCTAATTCTATTTATTTTTATGGGAAAATATAGAAAAAGAAACATAACTGTAAAAAATCTTCCACATTCTCCCTTCTGCAAAAGTGAGATGTTAAAATAGGCCATTTCTTAATTTCCAAATGAGCACAAAATTCAGGTTTGGCTCTATTTCATGTAACTGTTTTAAATCTTAGATTAGTATTCTTGAAGACATCATGAATCAAGAGAAAACACCTTAACTGCAGTAGAAGATACGCCAAATTTACTTAAATGGAGATTTCTACCATCTTTTTTTTTATTACCTAAATCAAAAGATCTCAGTACATTTGTTTTAATTTACATTAAGAAAGATAATTCTAAATAGTAAAAGTCAGTAAAAGAAACACACACACACCCAAAACAAAGTAAAAACCATTCGACTCAGATTTCGTTCTTAACCTTATTTATAAGCCATTTGTTTCAGAATCATCTTTCACAATTATTCTCACACTTTCAGAAATTTAAAAACAAATCACTCCTCTACATCAACAAAAAGAACACCGAAGAGGAAATAACCAAATCAATACCATTCACAGTAGCCCCCAAGAAGATAAAATATTAGGAATAAATCTTACCAAGGATGTAAAAGACCTATACAAAGAAAACTATAAAACTCTGCTACAAGAAATTCAAAAGGACACACTTAAGTGGAAAAACATACCCTGCTCATGGATAGGAAGACTTAACATAGTAAAAATGTCTATTCTACCAAAAGCCATTTATACATATAACGCACTTCCAATCCAAATACCAATGTCATACTTTAAGGGAATAGAGAAACAAATCACTAATTTCATATGGAAAGGAAAGAACCCCCGGATAAGCAAAACATTACTGAAAAAGAAGAAGAAAGTGGGAGGCCTCACCCTACCTGATTTCAGAACCTATTATACAGCTACAGTAGTCAAAACAGCCTGGTACTGGTACAACAACAGACACATAGACCAATGGAACAGAATTGAGAATCCAGATATAAATCCATCCATGTATGAGCAGCTGATATTTGACAAAGGACCAGTGTCAGTCAATTGGGGAAATAATACTCTTTTTAACAAATGGTGCTGGCATACCTGGATATCCATTTGCAAAAGAATGAAACAGGACCCATACCTCACACCATGCACAAAAACTAACTCCAAGTGGATCAAAGACCTAAACATAAAGACTAAAACGATAAAAATCATGGAAGAAAAAATAGGATCTACCCTAGGAGCCCTAATACAGGGCATAAACAGAATACAAAACATTACCAAAAATGATGAAGAGAAACCAGATAACTGGGAGCTCCTAAAAATCAAACACCTATGCTCATCTAAAGACTTCACCAAAAGAGTAAAAAGACCACCTACAGACTGGGAAAGAATATTCAGCTATGACATCTCAGACCAGCGCCTGATCTCTAAAATCTACATGACTCTGTCAAAACTCAACCACAAAAAGACAAACAACCCAATCAAGAAGTGGGCAAAGGATATGAACACACATTTCACTAAGGAAGATATTCAGGCAGCCAACAGATACATGAGAAAATGCTCCCGATCATTAGCCATTAGAGAAATGCAAATTAAAACTACGATGAGATTCCATCTGACACCAACTAGACTGGCATTAATTCAAAAAACACAAAATAATAAATGTTGGAGAGGCTGCGGAGAGATTGGAACTCTCATACACTGCTGGTGGGACTGTAAAATGGTACAACCACTTTGGAAATCCATCTGGCGTTACCTTAAACAGTTAGAAATAGAACTACCATACAACCCAGAAATCCCACTCCTCGGAATATACCCTAAAGATACAAGAGCCTTCACACAAACAGATATATGCACACCCATGCTTATTGCAGCTCTGTTTACAATAGCAAAAAGCTGGAAGCAACCAAGATGTCCATCAACGGACGAATGGGTAAATAAATTGTGGTATATTCACACAATGGAATACTACGCATCAATAAAGAACAGTGACGAATCTCTGAAACATTTCATAACATGGAGGAATCTGGAAGGCATTATGCTGAGCGAAATGAGTCAGTTGCAAAAGGACAAATATTGTATAAGACCACTATTATAAGATCTTGAGAAATAGAAAAAACGGAGAAGAACACATACTTATGTGGTTACAAAGGGGGGAGGGAGGGAGGGAGAGGGCTTTTTATTGATCAATCTGTAGATGGGAACTGCTTTGGGTGAAGGGAAAGACAACACTCAAAACAAGGAAGGTCAGCCTAATTGGACTGGATTAAAAGTAAAGAGGTTTCCGAGATAAAATGAAAGCTTCAAAGGTCAGCGAAGCAGGGGCTGGGGTCTGGGGAACTTGGTTTGAGGGGACTTCTAAGTCAATGGGCAAAACAATTCTATTATGAAAACACTCTGCATCCCACTTTGAATTGTGGCACCTGGGGTCCTAAATGCCAACAAGCGGCCATCTAAAATACATTAATTGGTCTCAACCCACCGGGAGCAAAGGCAAAGGAAGAACACCAAGGTCACACGACAACTAAGAACCCAAGAAACAGAAAGGGCCACTTGAACCAGAGACCTACATTATCCTGAGACCAGAAGAACTAGTTGGTGCCCGGCCACAATCGATGTCTGCCCTGTCAGGGAACACAACAGACAACTCCTGAGGGAGCAGGAGACCAATGGGATACAGACCCCAAATTCTCATTAAAAGACCACACCTAATGGTATGATTGCGACTAGAGGAATCCCAGAGACAATGCTCCCCAGAACTTCTGATGGCACAGGACAGGAACCATCCCCGAAGACAAATCATCAGGCATGAAAAGGACTGGTCAGTGGGGGGGAGAGAGATACTGATGAAGAGTGAGCTAATTAAATCAGGTGGACACGGGAGAGTGTGTTGGCAACTCTTGACTGGAGGGGGGATGGGAAGATAGAGAGAGAGGGAAGATGGTAAAATTGGCACGGAACGAGACACTGTAAGGGCTGACTCAATAGGGGGAGAGCAAGTGGGAGAAGGGAGTAAGATGTATGTAAACCTACATGTGACAGACTGATTGGAATGGTAAATGTTCACTTGAAGCTTAATAAAAATTAAAAAAACAAAAAACAAACAAAAAAAAACAAATCACATTTGGAAAATATTTGAAAAGTATGTTCCTAAAGCATTCCAGATCACGATATAGATATTTCATCAGCTACAAGCATACAGTTACATAAAATAATGTGACATTATGGAGAAATAAAAGAAAACTGTATGTTTTATTATATTACATTACTTGAATCTGTTAAAAAAGAGAAAGAAAGGACTAAGTAGAATGAGGTAGAATACAAATAACTTGGTTGATCCATATCTGGAATACAATGCTCTTCTCCATTTCTAAAACAAAGGTAACCACTGTTCACATAATTAATCTCAAAGAAGGAAATAAAAATGAATTATTAATAGGTAAAAGCTATTCTAAATGTGCATTCAGAAAAAAAAAAAAAGAACCAGCAGATGTTCCCCTCCACTCTGAAAAAGAAATTTAATACATAACTACATTCATTCATTCATTCAGTATATTCAACAAATGCTTCTGAAGGCTTACAATGGACTTGATCTTGTGCTAAGGCACAAGAAATTATACAGAATCCCTGCTTTCACACCTTAAGTGGTGTGACATGGAAGACAGCCATCAATAAACTGGCTGTCAGCATATCAGAGTATGTAAGAGTGAGGACTCTGCCTTTCCTGGCCAAGAGCCAAACAGGCAAATAGCAGGCCTCTGGAGGCCTGAAAAGGTTAGTATACCTTCACAGACACTACTAAATTAAAAGAGTATTTTACACTAAATTAAGCCTATATCAGAAGGTATATATGTGTGTATTTATACACGAGCATATATAGATGTATCACTAGGAATATCATATACATGTTTATGAATGCTGCATACATACAATAAAGCACATGGGGGCACAGGCATGGGCACCTGTCAGACATATCCAAACACCTCATGGGATTGGGTTTACTCAGTTTGAAGGCTAAGGACCATGTTCTCATGGGTAATCTTGGTCAACTGGTACAACATAGTCTATAAAGTTTATGTTCTACATCCTAGTTTGGTTAAGTAGCATCTGGGGTCTTAAAAGCTTATGAGCTACCATCGAAGATACAACTATTTGTCTCTACTTATCTGGAGCAAAAGGAAAGAAGAAAACCAAAGACTCAAAGAAGAAACCGGTCTACAGAACAAACTGCTTCTATGAACTATGGCCTCACCTATCCAGAGATCAGAAGAACTAGATGGTGCCCGGCTATCACTACCGACTCTTCTGATCCAGACCACAACAGATGTTCCCAGATAGAATGGGAGAAAACTGTAGAACAAAACTCATAATCTTGAAAAAAAAAAAAAAAAAAAAAGCCAGACTTACTGGACCGGCAGAGACCTGGGGAACCCCTGAGACCATCACCGTGAGACACCCTTTAAACTCTGAACTGAAACTAATCCTGGAAGCCACCTTCAACTAAATACCAGATTCGTTCATAAAATAAACAGTCAACATTTACCCTAAAGCAAAGACAAGAAGGTCAGAGGGTGCAGGGAAGCAAGAATAATGGAAACAGAACAATCAGAAGAGAAATAATGAGAATGTTGACACAATGTGGAAAATGTAACCAATGTCACTGAAATGTAGAAATTATTAAATGGGAATCAATTGCTGTGTAAACTTTTACCAGAAACTCAGTATTTTGTTAAAAAAGAAGGATGATGGCTTAAAAAAAATTAATCCTGTATCAGTGAAGGGAAGGGAGTGAGAAGGCAGGGGAGGCTAAGTATGATCACCAGAAAGTGAGAATTCTCAAAATATTTCTAGACCACAGGTTGGCAAACCTTTCCTACAAAAAGACCAGACAGTAGGTAGTTTAGACTCTGCATGCCATATGGTCTCTGTGGTAGTTATTCAGCTCTGTTGGTCTCTGTTTCACCTATTTAATTCTAGTAGTTTTAGTGCAAAAGGAATCACAGAGAATATATAAACAAATAAGCATGGCTGTATTCCAATAAAATTTTACTTATAGAAACAGGCAGCCGGCCAGATTTGACCCATATACCATAGTTGGCCAAGCCCTGTACTAGACAGCAGACAGCAGACAGGAGCAGGCTAAAGGCAAAAATAGGCAAAGAATATCCATATAGGATGAAATTGACAACAGTAACTGTAAAAATTAGATAGGAGCCTAAGGGTACAGTGAGTTTATGTTAATGGGAGGTAGCCAACTCAGAAAATGAGGGTGAGAATGCTTGCACAACTTGAAGAATGTAATCAATGTCACTGAACTGTGCATGCAGAAACTATTGAATTGGTGTATGTTTTGCTGTGTGTATTCTCAACAACAAAATAAATTAAAAAAAAAAAAAAAGGCCAAAGAAGTCAACCAATTGAAGATGGTGTGGATGGTGACTGTTCAGAATAAGCAGATACTGGAAGACAGTAGGAGTGAGAAATGGGCCTAACAAAAGAAGGATTAACTGAAGGTACACATATGGGATAACTGCATCAGTGTGTATACCCTCCTCTACCATTACCCACCTCTCCAGCAGACAGAAGCATAGGCTGCCTGAAATTACCAGCAAAGAAGAAACAAATTGAACAACAACAACAATAGCAAAAATTAAGCAAACAAACTTAAAAAATAAATGGGGAAAGCTAATGCTTCCAGTGTGGGTGTCAGCACCACAGATTAAAGTCTCCCTCATTCTGGGATTTGGGGATCTGTCACCATAAAGTAACTGCTGTCAGTAAATCCACCCAGCCCTGCCCAACTCCACACCAAGTTCCCAGTCAGAATTTCTACTATGGAGAAAGAGCCAGCTAGAACACAGTTCTACTTACTCAGCAAAGGAAACCCACAACAGTCATACAGGCCTTCTATCTTAAATATGAATAGACCACCAAAAATCACCCAGCACATGAGAAAACTCAGAGTGTGAAAATAAAAGGCTGACTCCAGAGGAAACAGACATAAACCTTTATAAAGACATAAAAGCAGGACTCTGAAGTCAGCCTGCCTTGGTTAAAAAATTCTGTCAGTGGTTCAAGGTCGGGTTCCGATCCACTGCACCCTAAGAACTCACTCCCTCCTCCCCTCCAGAACTCCCCTCAGAGAACAGGGGGAGAGGGGTGGACAAGGCATGTCTTGGGAACATCAAGGGACGTTATCTAACACAGCCTAGAGGACCGGGAAAGGTGTCTCTTCCCAAATTATCCACCGCAATAATTATCCTGCTTCTAACCTATGTTATAACCTCTCTGATCTTTGAATAATTAGCTTTATCCAGGGACAAGAGTTAGTGTTCCTGATTCCTCTGCTGGCTGTGAAGCATGGAGGATAAGAGCTTACTGGCTGTAGAATCAAACAGCCTGGGTTCTATCACTTACCAGCTATGTGACATAGGCAAATTATTTCTCTCTGAGCTTCATTAGCTCATCTGTAAAAAGGAGATTGTGAAGAATTTATGAGAAAACTCATGAAGTGATAACACAGCATATGATAAGGGAGCAGGAAATCTTAGCTATTTTTATCATTTTAAAATAATTGTGATTACGATGGATGCAGTAAGGGAAAAGTATAAGGTGCTACACGAAAGGAGTCTAACCTAGTCTGGAGATGAGGAAAAGCTCTGAACGGGAAGCACTGTTTAAACTCTCCCACCCTGAATCTAGGCCATGGGACCTAAATATTCACACAGCTCTGGGGACAAGGGGGAAAGAAACACAGAGGGACCAGCAAAGAAGCCAACTAAGTAGCTGCATGAACATGGACTAGAACCAAGAGAAAGAACAATGGGCCCGCCTTACCCAGCTCATCAGTGGGAGACAGAAAGAAGGACACAGTGTGGTTATACATGAAAAGCGGCCCAGGGGAGTCCAGGGCTTCATCAAAGAGCCAGAACTCCTGTGTAGAAGAGGAAATACATAGGTAAAGAGGTGCTGGAAGTACAGATAGAAATTCCTTCCTTTCCTTCTTACGACAAGAGGAAAGACTCCTCCAAGATTCAGGACTATAAAAATTAAGAATTTTCAGTCCAGCGTGTACTGGGCGAGAGTGAAAGGCACTTGGCTGGGTGCTATAAATGCCGCAATGATACTGACTCTCTGCTCACTGTAGAGCTTCAATCTGATGGGGCAAGAGTAAGAATAGAATCTGAGTTGGATGAATGTTCATTATTCTTATTATAATGCACTAGTGGTGCCATCTGAGAAACCATCAGTGGATGTAAATAGATCTAACAAAAGGCAAGCTGGAAATGCTATAAATGAGGCATAAAGCGCTAAGAAAATATTAGAGAAGGAAAGGTTCATTCAGCATGAACAATTTAGAAAAATGTACTGAGTAATGTAGTGAAGACCAGAGTAAAATATTAACAGGTCTACTGTCCAAGCGCCAGGCTATCAGTCTTTATTCTGCTGTATGACTCTTCTATCTTAGCCCCCAAATCTCCGATAACATTTTCTTTTGACACGCACTGAGGAATGATACTTCTTGGATTATCCTCTCAAAAACAGCATGTTTCATATCCACTACTAACTCATAACATGCTTTAAAACTGTTCAAAATATAAATCTACAGGAAATTATATGTTTAAATAATATGAAAAATTAATAAAAATATAAAATTTAGAGAAATAGAAATATTGGAAGATAATCTAAATTCAACAAATGATTAATTTTTCTCCCAAACATTATGAAAATATTGTTTTTTAAAAGATAACTTTCGATTTAATTATAAAACAAGGTTTTAAAACAAAAAAAAGATACTGTAATACTCCTATAAGACTGCATTTATGATTTCATTGAACTCTGTAACTTGATCCTAGTAAATGACATAAGGATATTTTGAAAATAATTGGTATGATTATTTGCTTTCACAAACATAAAACAAACTACCTTTTGAACTGTTAAACAATCAAGAATTTTTCTGTTAAACACACATTGTTTTACATTTTAATTAGGACAATACAGAAAGAAACCGGTGGTTCCCAAAGTGTGATTCCTAGACCGGAGGCATCAATGTTGCCTGGAAACCCGTTAAAGATGCACATTCTCAGGTTACGCCCAGACCTACTGAATCAGATACTCGAGGTAGAGCCCAGCAGTCTGTAGTTTAACAAACCCTCCAGATGATTCTGATGCTAATATTTGAGAATCATTGCCTTTGACAATCAAGAAAGACCAATAAAGCATGGCCCTTCTTCCATTTGAGGCTCTCATCTGTTTCCTCTTTACCTTCTAATTTTTCTCCTGACTCTCCATCATTCCTTCATGATTTCCTTCACTGGTTTCTCTTCCTGTCTGCTCCTCCAATGTGCCCACATCCACTACTGTTCCCAAGGATTTTCTACTCAGCCATCTTGTGTTTATATGCTTGTGTTAATTGTGGGGTAGGAGGGCGACAGAGTGTCTATCTGATTCTCAAAGGTGTCTATGAACCCAACGGGTTAATAGTCTCTGCCAAAATAAGCTCATCCACTACCATGATTTAGCTACCATTATATACCAATGACTCCAAATATGTATGCTGACCATATCTTTTCCTCCTGAGTTCCAAATCCATATACCCAACTACCAACAGATTATTTCTACTTAAAAGGCTCGTAAACCAAAAACCAAACCCATTGCCATCGAGTCGATTCCAACTCATAGAGACCCTACAGGACAGAGCAGAACTGCCCCACAGGGTTCCCAAGGCTGTGATCTTTATGGAAGCAGAGTGCCATACCTTTCTCCTGTGGAGCAGCTGGTGGGTTCGGACCACTGACCTTTCAATGAGCAGCCGAGTGCTTAACCACTGCACACCAGGTCTCCTAAATGTCACAATATGTCCAAAAGCTATCCTATCATCAGCTCCCCAAACTTGGTCTTTCTCTCATCTTTTCTATTTGAGTTGTGGCATTATAACTGGTCAATCACACAAACCTGAAATTTAAGAGGGATCCCTCATAACCACCAATCCCGTCCCGTGCATTTCCAAAATCTCTCAAATCTGTCTTCTCCTTTCCATTCCAATGGCTATTGCTTTCTTCAGGCTCAAGTCCTCATCATCTCCCACCTGGGACACTTCAACAGCCTTCTATCTAGGCTTTGACCTTCCCCCTTCCACACTACAGCCAGGAAATTTACATGTTTCTTCTCTATTTAAAACTCTTAACCCTTAAAGAGCTCAAGTCCAAGTGCCACAGAACATCACACAGGCCCTTTGAAATCCAGTTCTTGCCTACCTTTCTTGCCACACCTCCCCTGCTGCCACCTCCTGTCCCCACCATCCTTTACACATGCCTGCAAACCAGACTGCTGTGTTCTCTGAATACACCATTTCTTGCACATATTCACTCTGCTAGAATACCTTTCCCAATTTTTTCATCTATGAGAATCTATTCATCTTCCTAAGTTGACCAGGGTGTCAGCACCCCCACTAAGTTAGCTCTTTCATTTGCTATGCAAAAACAGAAAGTTAATCATACTTTTGCTCTACCTCTTTCCTGCTTGATTATGCTTACAATACTACAATGTAATTTTTTTTCTTTTGTATGCTATTTCCCACATCAGGCTCCTTAAGTACAAAGACTATGTTCTCTTCATGACTATACCTCCAACAGTCTAGAAGAGTACCTGGAACAAATAACTAAAAATAAAATAAGATAAAATAAAAATCTGTTAGATTGCAAATGAATCAACACAATGCATACGGCAGAAAAGGGACCCATTTCCTTAATGTAGAAATTAAATGAAAACATATAATTTCTTTATTATAAAAAAATGAGCAATGGCTATGAATAGGTAATTCACAGATAAACAGAAATGCATTTAAACATACAAAACAATGTTTAAACTCACTCACAATTAAATACATTTTCGAAAGACGTCATTTTTGTCCTATCAAAGTGTCAAGCATCAGAAGTTGGCTGATAACGCAGTGCTGTTGAGGGGCTAGGAAAATAGATTCTCAAATACTGTTACTGAATAGGTAAACCAACAGATCCTCTTTAGTCAGTTCTTGGTAGCCTCTTTGGTAAATGGGGAATGCCTGTCAAAATTGAAAATGTACATACTCTTTTGATCTAAAAGGAAGAAACACTTGTACGAATCTGTCCTACAGTGTATTTGTATAGGGACAAAGATCTCCCTTCAGGGATGTCTGTAGTATCAAAAGACTTAATGTTCAAAATGAGAGGACTGGTAAAATAAACTGTGGTACATCCATACAACAGGACCATGAAAAAGAATGAAATCCATACATATAAAGATATATAATATTTTCAGTGTAACCTTAACCTATTTGATGTAGAAAATGCTGAATAAAGAACAGTACATATAGTGTGATCCAATGTTTAAAACAAAAACAATAAATGGGAGGAGGGGTAACATATTAAATATACTTGTAGAAGCATATTAATATTTCCAAAAGAAAACAGAAATTGAGTGGTTTTTTCTGTTAAAGGGAACTTGGAAGCCAGGGACTTTGTGTTTTGTTGTTATTATTAGGTGCCATCAAGTCGATTCTGACTTATAGCAACCCCATGGATGACAGAGTAGAACTGCCCCATAGCGTTTTCTTGACTGTGGTGTTTACAGCAGAAGATCTCCAAGTCCTTCTCCCATGGAGCCCCTGGGTGCGTTCGAACTGCTAACCTTTCAGTTGGCAGCTGAACACTTAATTATTTGCACCACCAGGACTCCTTTTATAAAAATTAAGTGGTTGTATTATTTTTAGCCACTTTCAGGATTACCTTTTCTATTTAAAGCACTCAATGATAAAATAAAGGAGTCCTGATGGTGCAGTGGTTAAGCACTCAGCTGCTAACCAAAAGGTCGGTGGTTCGAACCCACCAGCCGCACCATGGGAGAAAGCTGTGGCAGTTGGTTTCCATAAAGATTACAGCCTTGGAAATCCTATAGGGCAATTCTATTCTTCCCTATAGGGTCACTATGAATTGGAATCAACTCGACGGCAGTGGGTTTTGGGTTTAATGATAAAGTAATAATAATATTAATGCCCTAATTAAAAGAATGGACAATGAAGGAGTGGACCCCCCCTCCCCCAGTGCTGTTTTCTCTATCACGCTAAGGTGCATCTTAGCCACACTAAGCCCAAATATCCCTTAAATGCACCTACTCTAGTTTCATTTTAAATCCTGATGCTACTGTGTATTTTTTTCAGTTGCGAAAGTAGTAATTTTGTTGTTGTGAGATCTCTAGTTCTTACAGCCTGGACTTTGGCAACCCACCTCCTGTCCCTCAGACCTACCATACCTGCCCAAGGGAGAGCTGCCTCAGGAGAGAGAGCCTTGAACACCAAGGCTGTTTCAGTGATGAGACACATTCCTTAAAATTCTCCTGCCTCTCTAAGAAATTATCATTCTGGCAGGATTTTCTCTTAATACAAGCAAGCATTCTGATCAGTACTTTGCCCTTGTGGAAAGGTTCCCCTGAGCCTTTCTAACAGATTTGGGTACCACCTGGGGCTGGGAAACCTCATTAACACTCTTTTGTTTAATCTCTCCTAATAATCTGCCAAGTAAATGCCACTTGAAAAGCACATCCTGAATATGCCTTTAACATTCTAAAATGTGTCTCCCAACTGCTCAATAATTAGTCCTGCATCTTCCCAGGCACCAAAAATTAATCTATCTCACTTACACAATAGTTCTTGCTTTGTAAGAAGAAGCACTACCTCTGCCCACTTATAATCTATAACCATCTCTCTGCAATAACAACAGATGACAGAATAGTGCATTAACTAGTTGGAGACCCCTGAGTGAGCGGTTCTCTTAAAGTTCTGTTTACGAATATATACAGACTGAAGATAAAGACACCCCAGGGAGAGAAAGCGACAGGCACAAAAGTCTACTCAGGAATAAGAGCAGTAAGTAATCCCAGCCCTAAATGAGAAAACATGAAAGTAAAATGATCAGAATGGGTAACGTTTCCTAACTGTAACTCTGATAAAAGATTTGGTGGTGGAGAAAGCTGAAGTTACAACGGCCAGATTGTCTTCCAAGAGTAAGGTTATATTCAGGACTGTGTCCTGATACAGGAGGGTTGTACACCGAAGATCCCTAAGAGTATGGTTTCTCAATCTCTACAAATTCACTGTAAGAACACAATGTCTACCATGTAGAAGAGTAATTTCTATATAAGAATCTGTTGATATGCCTTCTGAATTTAGCACCAGGAGTACAGTGCTATCAACTATAAGGGCAAATATCCTTTTGTCAGATAACAATAACAATGGAACTCATTGCTTCATTTTCTTATTCCTACCAAAAAGCTGAAGCATTTAATGCCTATAGTTAACTGAAAAAAAGACAATTTTCCACCCTCAAGTTTGCTTAGCCTACTGAATATATATCTTTTAGAGTAAAACACATTGTCACTTTTAATTCTTTGTGATCTAGGTTAAGGCAAAAAATACAATCACTTAAGTGTGGCCAACTATTATTTTTCCTAATCATATGCTCCCCCATTCCCTGTCCAGTGCCCTATCACGTGCAGTGACTTCCTGAAGGAGGATGTACTTCTCTCTCCCATTGTCAAGCCTGCCTTGCTTTGGCCAGTGACACAGTAGAAAATTGAAGAGTGCCACATCAGAGCAGTCACTTTAAGAGTCAAAGCACGGTTTGGCTCTTGCTCTTCTCGCCATGTTTGCGACTGGTGCTGAAAAACATAAGGCCCAGAATAGAGATGGGTGGAGCAGAGCTACAGATGATCAGGAACTCTATCTATCACAGTCAAAGATAACGAACCTTTGTTGTTAAAAGCCACTGATTGTTGGGCTGTTTGTTTTGTCAACTTAATCTAGCAAAAGCTGACTATATTAAACTACATCTAGAGGAGTGTGTTCAGACACTGAAAACTACAAAGTCCAGATGGCTGAGAAGGATAATAAGGATTTTGAAAGGTCTGATATTTCTCTCAGTGAGGATCCGATAAGGGAACTGAGCACATTTAGCCTAAAGAATGGATTTGGGGGATGGAAGGGAAGGAAAGGATAACCACCATATATTAGAAAAGTGATCGTATATAGGGAAAAAAGTATAGACTTGTTCTTTTTGCTTTAACTGCAGAACTAACAGAATTATATAGAGAGAGATATTTTAGTTTATCATAAGGAAGACATTTCTACAAATTCGGTCAGTCTAATAGTGGAGAGCGCAGTCTTGTAAAATAACATACTTCCAGTGACTGCAGGTCATGAAGCAGAGGACATCACAGATTAGGGGCATTATAGAAAAAAAATCTTTATTTTGTGGGAACTTATACCAACTGAAAAGGAGCCCTGGTGGTGTAGTGGGTTAAAGCACCCAGGTGCTAACTGAAAGGTCAGCAGTTCAAACCCGTCAGTTGCTCTGCAGAAGAAAGATGTGGCAATGTGCTTCCATAAAGATATACAGCCTTGGAAACCTTACGGGGCAGTTCTACTCTACTTTGCAATGGGTTTTATACCAAATGACCTCTGAACAACCTTCCAATTATGATCCTACAAATTCTACAGTAATTCATGATACTAAGTCCAGTTAGCTCTCTCAATAATCAGCCATATAACAGCTTTCTAGAATATGTCCTCATGTTTTCACGTCATGAAAATGTGTATTTTTTCTTTTTCTCTCAATTCATTAATACTTTTTCATTATTTTCCCTGGGACTTCTAAAAAGTTTTTTTGTACGTTTTCTATTCATTAATGAAATTCAGAAATTATCTTAAAAAACAAAGGCAATTTAGTCAGAGCTATGATTAATCAATCTAGGCAACAGGTAAATATCATCTTCATAAATAGAAATACAGTGACTTTTACGGAAAACAACTAAAATTTCTGATTGGTATAAATGGCTTAATTAATTTGAGAAGACATCTCTCTAACTTATTTGTCAAATGTGCAAACCTATTTGTGAGATATAAAGGCTGAGACAGCACATAAGAGTCAAAATAGTGACATAAAAAATTCACATTATCCTCAAACCTGAAAATTTAAAGTGGTATTTCTTCATGTAGTTTGCCTGCTACAAAATGATCAATAAAGGTCTTTTCCGTAATAATGGCAACATTTCCCATGATGTGAACATTTAGCTTCTAGAACCTTTCTGTCTGAAAATGCCAGAGAATCACTATTTGCTCTGCCTACCTTACAGGAAGATTGTGAAGATCAATGAAACAATTAACTACAAAAATGCTGTGTAAATGTAAAACGGGTATTATCATTATCTTACACGTATTTCTGACTCACATAGAGAGTTATTACATTTCAATTACCTGGAATATTTTAGAAAAATTGCAAGATGCAAACACTTAATATGTAGTTAACCAAAAAACAAAACAAAACAAAACAGAAATTGGCAATAATATTGGCATTACACCTACTCCTCACATATCGACTATCTCGTTATCCAACAGTTCACGTCTATGACAATAGTAAAAAAAATCTACTATCCAGCTATCTATTTTGCATATTAGCAAGATGGAGGGCATGGTGGCATAGGATGCAGAGTGTCCTCTTCCTCATGGAGGGTATCCAGGTGGCCTCAAGGTAGCTGGGCCATGGCTGCCCCATGCCCTCTGCTCCCTCCTGCTGGTTGAGGCACCATATCCAGCAGTCATACAGGGCCGGCCTCCTCTGTGGCCATGGCCTCCTGGCAGATAGGCAGGCAGCACTCAGGCAGGGAGCTCTTGTTCTGGGTTCCCAGCTCCTATGCAGCCTGAAGCCCTATACCTGAAAATTGCTATGAGGTGGGAAGGGAGGAAAGAGGCATTGGATAGGGTGTTTGGAAGAAATGGTGTGAGTTTACTGACATTCCAAAGTCAGCTGAGGGGCCTGAAGCCTCCACCTCAGTGGGGCAAGGTGCGAGGCCAGGCTCCCAGGACCCTCGCAGGAAGCCCCAACAGGCCAGGATAGTGAACACAGGGCTTGCAGGGGTGGGAGCAGAGTCCTGGAGGTGGCACCATGAGGGAAGCTCTGACCCAGCACAGGAGGAAGTGAAGTGGTTAAGCCATGGGGCCTCTAGTCACACAGCCCAGCTTTAACTCCTCCAAGCCTCCTTCTCTGTATAGGAATAATCCATAACTGGACCCTTCACAGTGATGAGCACATCAGTAAATCTTAGCTGTTATTATTTCTATGATTATATTTTTAAACAAAAAAACCAGACAAATGGATGGTCTGAAAACAGGAAAAAAAAATCCTCCATTTTCACGTAAAGACTTTGTCTTTGGAACCTAACCATGTCAATAAGCGAGGGGTGGGTGTATACTACATGCAACATTTAAGATGAAAAAGTATTAACATATGACAATCTTAAATCCTTCACTGCAGTAGGCGTTGGAGTTTACAATAAAAACCCCAGGTTAAAATCACTTGGTTACAAAAATAAACTCATTTAACTGCTATACTAAAGTTTTATTTTGTTTTTAAAGACGTATTTACTTACCAACAAGTCTTATTACATTCAATGTAGTATTTGTTAAGATGGGTGCATTCACTTTATTTAGGCTGTAATCTGATTTCTTCCTGCTTTTTAGGGTTTCTCGAGAAACACTTAATTTGGAAAAACAAAAGAGTTGCAATTAGAGATGTCAAGTAGTAAACCAATAAATTATTAGGCTTAGGATCTATCCTTCACTCACTAATTATCTACTAAAAATCTTAGCATGTGCCAGGCAGGGGATAGGGATTATCTTCTTGTCCTTACAGAGCCTACAGTCAGAGGAGAAGAGAAATAAGCAAAAAATTCAGTACTATATTTCCTTGATTTTAATACATTATAAACCATTAACACCACTAGAAGCTATATCACTTTAAAACATAGATTTTCTAGGGAAATTGTACATCAAAAATGTACCAGTGTACTGATTTCACATACTTACGAGAAAATATACTCCTTAGAATCTACATACTTTAAGTGTAAATGTGATGGCAGAGTCTGGGGGTAGGGTGACAGTAATGGATTCAAAGGGAAAATAAAAGTTATATGGTAAATGCAGAAAAAAATTTCTAAGCAGAGGTATGAGAGAACAGAGTATGCTTAGAAGTACAAGGAGTTCGCCATGGCTATCACACAGATAAGTGGTCAAAGAGAAAAGTAACAAGAAAGGAGGTAAGTAAAGACCAGATCACTGAATGCAATCAAATCTAAGGAGTATGGACTTATTTTCAATGTACAGTGATGAGCTGTTACAAACCAGGAAAATGTCATAATTACATTTGCATTTAAGAAAAAAACCAAAGTTTCCAGATTTTTGAATGGATTACAAAGGGGGCAAGATTGAAGACAGGAAGCCAAGTTAAGGGGGTTGATTCAATAATCTAGCAGAGATGATTTTGGTATGAACTAAGATGGTAGCAGTGAAATAAGAGAAACATTGATAAATTCAAGAAACACTGAGAAGTTGGAATTGATAGTAACTGTTAACTGACTAGCTCCAGTTAATAGTTCAGATTCTTCAAACTCCTTAAGGATAAATTAGACAGTTTAAGAGGCTGCATTAACCCTATTAAAAACAGAGGTATGTATACATGTATTGGGAGCCCTGGTAGCACAGTGATTAAGAGCTACAGCAAGCAATAGCTGCTAACCAAAAGGGCAGCAGTTCAAATCCTCCAGCTGCTCCTTGGAAACCCTATGGGGCAGTTCTACTCTGCCTATAGGGTCACTATGATTCACCATTGACTCGACAGCAATGGGTTTGGTTTGGTTTGGCTTATACATGTATTGGAGCCCTGGTGGCACAGTGGTTAAGAGCCTGGTTGCTAACCAAAACATCAACAGTTTGAATCCATCAGCTGTTCCTTTGAAACTCTTTGGAGCAGTTCCAATCTGTCCTATAGGGTTGCTGTGAGTCAGAATCAACTCTATGGCAATGCGTTTGGCTTGGTTTTATACATGTACTGGCAGACAATATTTAGTTGTTCATTTCAATTGAATTAGAGCTTTTGTTTTGGCCAAAATATACCAAAAATATATCTACATAATGAAGACATTCAACAAGAATTCTACCCGGTTCATAGTGGATTATACATCTAGATATTTAGATATCATATATACATAAAAACTAGAGCCTTGGTGGCACAGTGGTTAAGAGATTGGCTGCTAACCAAAAGGTTGGCAGTTTGAATCCACCAGCCACTCCCTGGAAACCCTATGGGGCAGTTCTACTCTATCCTATAGGATTGCTTGCTATGAGTCAGAATCGACTTGATGGCAATGGGCTTAATACAAAAAAAGAATCTTTCCAGTGAATATATGCACCACTTTTGAGGAGAGATTAATTCAGTCAAGGTATTAGGTCATTCAAGCATTAGCTAGGCATCTTGGGAGAAAAAAGTCGAGCTGAGTATATTTAAATCTATTCTATTTTTTAAAAAGTATATTTGTAGTCACTAAATGTCTGATAAGTCATGAGATTAATTCACTCCAACACATCAGAAATCAGCCCCCTTTAACTAAGAGAAAGTAACAGAAAATTGCAATTATCATCATTTTGAAGGGGATACTTTATCATAAAATAAAACTCAATCACTAATAAGGAACCTTAATAGAAGGCTCAAATAGTGAAGATAAATGACACTGGGAAATAAGAGGAAAATTTCTGTATTTACTGGATTGAAGCAAGAATCCCACATTGAAAATAAATGAGCACTTTCTTCCTTGAGGTTTTCTGATCTATGTGAACCATATGTGGCCTCCAGGAGCAATATACATTTTAATCTAAACTTTTTTTTTTTTTTTTGCAAAAATTGTTATCTCTAAAAAACTCTTTGATTATGCTCACTACTTTGTAATAAAAAAAGTTCGGGAAACATGATTACTTCTTAACTTTGTGGGAAAAAAAAAAGGAATTAGACTGTTGCTGAAAAATAAGGTCAAACAAGCTATATAAATCAAAAGAGAGACTGAAAACATTTTAAATGGTTAAACCAAAGTTTGCTGTTTTTTTTTCCTCTCTAAATATTTTGAAGAGGTACTATATCACTAAACACAATAACAATCTAAACTCGCAGTTAAATTAACTGCTTGTGAAGCGCCTGCAAGGCTTTTGCTAAGTAGAAATTTTCCTCTATTTTATTTTCCCTAGAAAGTCACATCCATGGAATGTAAAAAAAAAAATTTACAATTCTAGCCTTTTGGGAATCATGTTTTAGACATATCAACTTATACCACATGCTATTATAACCACCAGAAAAAAATTAATTTTTACTTGTTGCTTTGTATTAATCTTCAGAAGAAATCCTACAATGTGTTAAATGCACAACATAAAATGCTACATCCCATACACTCTAAGAGTAATTACCTTTTCACAGGGGCATCGCCTGTCTGCTCATCCACATAATCTCGTTTTAGTTCCTCAGGGACATCACTGTCACTATCATACTCCTGATAGGCACTCTTTTCTTGTTCATCAGATTCATACTAAAGAGAAGAGGACATTTGAAAATGGGCATGGTGAGCCATCTTTTTTTGAGGTCTTTCAACACAACGTACCCAGTTTGATGAGAAAAAGCTAAATAGAAGAAATTTTTTAATGGTTTAACTTTAATTTTGCCATCAAGGATCATGTTATCCTTCCATTTCTTCTCCATCATCCTATCTTAACCAGTTCAAATGAAAGTAAAGGAAAATAAAATACAGAGGCTTATAAATGTCCACTAAAATCAAATCTCCATATACAAAAAACAAATAAACCCACTAGGCATTCCAAGAATAAAACAGTATACATTTGATCAAACAACAACGATATCAAAGTCCCTCTTATTCCGCCTAATGGATTCATCACAACTTATTTCTGATTTTCTAATTCATTATAAAGAGGCTGAGTATACAATTCCAGGACTCTAGAAGTGTTAATTCATCCTATAAACACATACAACACACGCATGCTAGATGTTCTACCTAATTCATTATGGTGAGATTTAATTCCAAACACAGCTTAGAAAATTAGGCGTAGCATACAGGGTTCTACTGAGAGCAAGGCAAGAACAGCAGATTTACTCGAGAGAGGAAAGATGCCTTCCTAACCCTGTCATCACCTTTACAGCACCATGGTCAATGCCAGTATGGGAGAGGACAGGTGAAATCCATGAACATCAAAGGAGTACACATCATCATCATAAGGAGTCATCATGTAACATACTAGGCCAAAAAAATATTGTGAAAATAATCCTGTAGGTAACTGTAAAGTAAGCATTATCTCCACAGTGAACATGGGGAAACTGAGGGTCACAAAGTTTAAATAACTTGCCAATGGCCACACATCTAATAAATAACAAAGGTAATATTAATTTATCTGACTTCAAACATTTTCCACTATCTCACACTACCTCTGGTTTATATTGTTTCTTGAGATTCTCAAAGTGTTATTAAAACATCATACTTCTCATTCTTAAGAATATCCCTGTCAGGCAACAAACGAGACATACACCCTTTCTCAGCTAAAGGGCCGTGGAACCAAATGACTTACTTATCCAGTAGTAGAGTTGATAAAAAGTGCAGGTGACCTATTCCCTCATTCATCTATCCAAAAAATCATATAACTATTCAGTGAAGAAACTATACTACTACTTGATTAGTAATCTGGTAAGAACATAAAGTAATCCAGTAAAAACATAAAGCAAACATAAAGGCAAAATTTATCATTTAAGAGGATAAAGTCAACCCAAAAAAAAGCACATAAAATCATTATCTATACAAGAACTATGGTAAGTAGGTAGGCAGGTAGGAAGGTGGGTGGTGGATGGATAAATAAATCTGGTAAATTACCTTGCTCACTGGGAAGAATGCTTTTTAAATAAAGAAATCTCACTTATGTTCAATATGTTTAAAAACACAACGTACCCCATTAGAAGCCAGGACATCTTCTGTTTCTTCATCTTTGTGGTTGGCCTGAATTTCAAATGGATTCCCACCACTACAGTACTGTTCAAACAGGGTCACTGTTTTTGAGGAAGTTGAGGCAGGCTGCTTACTAGGTGAGACTGATGGTGAACGAGACTGTTCCATGAATTTAAATTCCTAGACATTAAAAATGGAGTCAGATACCTTTTAGCAAAAACAGTAAAAGTTAAAGTACACAAACATATTCCATTAATGCAAATTAGAATTAATGAAGAAAAAAAAATCACTCCTGCTTTTCAGGTAATTCATTTTTAAATCTTGCAAGTTGTCTGAAAGCACAAACTTAGAAATACAGATCTAACAGTTTGCCTAAAGACAACTCAGTTCATGACATTTCTTACAACAATGTTATCTTCACCAAGATACTTCTGGCATATTTTATAGAACCACAAACAGACTTTTTCAGAATTACTTATGAAATCTGAAGGCTACCGCCTATAAATTTTTACGTAGTAGGAAAGGTTTCAGTAGGCTATGGTTTTAATTAACAAAGTTGTTTATAAAAACAAACTGGTGTTAAGTCTAACATCTAACTTATATACAAGCATCATTTAAGATATTCTATACAAATACATCAAAAACAAAGCATGAATTATGTATATTTCTTTGTTCCACTGATATCTATAAATTTTCATTTACTTTTCTTCATATACCAACCAGCAGGCAACACAAACACAGAAGCTGAGGCCAGGTAAGTCTTCTAGTCCTAGATTGCCATTAATCCATTATATATTCCATTAACTTCCTACACAATGCTGGGAACATCATCTGGCTTATGTATACCTCAGTTTCCTCATTTGTAAAAGAAGAGGGTCACTCTAGAATGCAAGAATCACAAATGCTAAAGCTAAAACACCTGGTCTAAATCAAGCATTTCACAGATGAGGAAACTGAGATGGCAGGAAGGATTCAGTGCCAAGTTTAAGATCTCACAGGTAATTTGTGAAAGAGCTGGAACAATCTCTAAAATTCCTCTGAATTACAAAACTCTTCATTTTATGACTGATCACTATAAATGTAATGTGTGCCTAAAGATTAATGCAAAATTTAAAATTCTCATGTTTGATGATACTCTTTTTAAAAGATACAATAGCTTATTAAGTTTTAAATGATCTGTTTATTTGCTTTTTAAATTTCAACTACCAATTAAATCAAACACTTAAAAAAATGTTTCTAGAAAGCCATTCCTTTTAAAGGCTAAACACATTGCACCTTCTAAACAAGGATCTAATACATGCACTACATTTTGAGGTTTGCTATTTGTAGAATATAGTATATCACACAGGGACTACTTACCTACAATGTGTTTCAACTAAGGAGAAAAAAATCCAACTAACGAAAGACTTTTTCACAGATTGCTTATTCTATGAGGATTCAAGAAATCAATAAACTAAAAAAAATTAGTTAAGAGTAGCTTTTTAAGCTCCTCTCCTACAGCTGAGGCATTTTCTCTTTATAGGTAAATTTATTAATTACAACATAAATTAAGAACTATTGGCCCCTTTAAGAAATCACAAATATTCTACTAATATAAGCAATTTCTTTTAAAGACTACCAAAATAAAACATTAATTTTCTGCAAAAGTTAAGAAAGCAGTAGACCTTTTCTGAATTAAAAAGAAAAACATTATCTTAATTGTGCCTCTTTTTAGGCCAAAAAGAAGCCCTCGTGGCACAGTGGTTAAGCGCTCAGCTGCTAACCGAAGGGTTAGTGACTTGAACCCACCAACTGCTCCATGGGAGAAAGATGTGATAGTCTGCTCCCATAAAGATTACAGCCTTGGAAACCCTATGGGGCAGTTTATAATGTTGCTATGAGTCAGAATCAACTTGATGGCAGTGGGTTTGGTTTTGCTTTAGGCAAAAAAAGTTTCTTGAATTTAGAAAGAAACTCAGCAAAGACACCAAAAAAAAAAAAAAAAAAAAGCCCATTGCCATTGAGTCAATTCCGACTCATAGCAACCCTACAGGACAGAGTAGAACTGCCCCACAGGGTTTCCAAGAAGTGCCTGGTGGATTTGAACTGCTGACCTTTTGGTTAGTAGCTGTGGTACTTAACCACTATGTCACCAGGGTTTCCCAGCAAAGATAATGAATATCTTAAGGCCACAATCACCAATCTTGACCTCACAGACATATATAGAACACTCCACCCAATAGCAGTCAAGTATATAGTCTTTCCCAATGCACATGGAACATTCATCAGATAGACCCATCCCAGGCCACAAAGCAACCCTCAACAAAATTCAAAACTCTGAAATAACACAAAACATCTTTTCTGATCACAATGCCATAGGAATAGAAATTAATAACAGGAAGAGCATCAAAAAATCAAATACATGGAAACTGAGTAACACTTTGCTTAAAAACCACTGGGTAATAGAAGAAATCAAAGATGGAATAAAAAAATTTCTAGAATCGTATGAGAATGAAAACACACTGTACCAAAACCTATGGGACACAGCTAAGGCACTGTTCAGAGGTCAATTTATAGCAATAGGCGCACACATCAAAAAAGAAGGTTAGCCCTACAACTCGAACAAATAGCAAGAGAACAGCAAAGGAAGCACACAACCACAAGAAGAAAGGAAATAGTAAAGATCAGAACAAAAATAAATGAAAAAGAATGGAAAAACAACGGAATCAATAAAACCAAAAGTTCGTTCTTTGTATCGACAAAATCAACAAACCATTGGCCAAACTGACAAAAGCAAAACAGGAGAGGACACGAATAACCCAAATAAGAAATGAAATGGGTAACATTACAACAGATCTGACTAAAATAGAAAGGATCAAGACCAGGCTTACTGGTGGGACAGAGACCAAAGAAACTCCAAGAGTATGGCCCCCAGATACCCTTTTAACTCGGTACTGAAGTCACTCCTGAGGTTTACCCTTCAGCCAAAGATTAAGATTAAAAAAAAAAAAAAAAATATATATATATATATATATACACACACACACACACCCTTTTAACTCAGTACTGAAGTCACTCCTGAGGTTCACCCTTCAGCCAAAGATTAAGATTAGACAGGTCTAAATGGCCAATAATAACACACATGAGGAACGTGCTTCATAGTTCAATCATGTGTAGGAGACTAACGGGCACACCAGCCCAAAAGCAAAGAAGGCGGGAAGGGTCAGGAAAACTCGATGAACGGAAACAGGGAACCCACGGTGGAGAAGGATAGAATGTTGACACATCATGGGGTTGGAAACCAATGTCACAAAACAATTTGTATATTAACTATTTAATGAGAAACTAATTTGCTCTGTAAAGTTTCACCTAAATTACAATAAAAAAGAAAAGTTTCTTGAAGTATATAAACTAAATTTTGTAAAGAGACAGGCTTTTACATCCATAAAGGGCTACTACTGAAAAAGAGGCCTACTCTTAATCACTTTCAAGGAAGGAATATAAGACACTATTTCTTAATTTAATTATCTTATAATCCTTCCATATGTCAGGTTCTTTAAAAAAAAAAAAAAAAAAAAGCCTAAGAGATTTCCTTCTTTTTAAGAAACACTTACATGAAGTTGCAAGATGCTGAAATTTGACTTAACAGGACAAAGCTCCCAGGTCTCATTCTCTAGGAACATTCTCAGTTCATCAAGTCGTGTTCTTAAAAGAGGAAATGGAACACATCAAAATTAAGAAGAAAAGAAAAATGCGCTGCACACAAAAAACGAGGAAATACAAGATAAACAATTATAAGGTTATCATCATGATCATAATCGGCTTCAGGAACACTTCAGATTAACACAGTAAACACAAATATTTAACTTGTTAAAAACGTGCTATTCTTAAGAGAAAAACTTCCTGAAATATTTCCTAAACTCAAAATACTTTTACTACATTCAAAAAATAGTATCTAGGAAATAACATTTTTAATAAGAGATTAGACTAAGCTTGACATTAACTCATATATTTAAAATATCCTTAGCTAACAGAGAAGTAATTTACAAATTGTATGAGATCATAAATACTAATACTTTATGCTAAACAGCACAAATCATCTATACCTTCTAAGCCACAATCATCAATATGATTATCACTCTCAAAATACGTTTAGCTCATTGCCTATCAACATGCAGAATTTATGAATTGAATTAGCAGGTATGGCTCTTATATACCTGGCAAAACAAAATCTAGATTCTTTATTTAAATCCACAGGTTCTAAAATAAAGAGAAAATAAATGGATGAATCTGTGAAAAGCAGGAGCTGCTCCAAGTATTGGAACACACAGACAAGGACATTAACTATTATAAATAAGTTAAATGAAACAGAGAAAAAGGCATACAAAAGGATAGAAAGATGAAGAATTTCAAAGAACTATATCATAAAAACAACAAAAGAACAGACATTCTGAGCTGAAAAATACAATACCTCAAATTGGAACTTGATAGCTGAAAAGTAGAAGAACCCAAATATACTTAAACTGATGAAGGGATAAATAAAATGTGGCATATTTATACAATGAAAGATTGTTTGGCCATAAAATAGAATAAAGTTCCACACACGTGCTACAACATGGATGAATTTTGAAAACATTATGCTAAGCGAAAGCTATACACAAAAGGCCACCTATGATTCCATTTATATGAAGTGTCCAGAATAGGCAAATCCAAGAGATAAAAAGTAGATGAGTGATTGCCCAGGGCTGTGGGATAGAGGGGAGGAGGAATGACTGTTAATAGGTATGTGGTTCTTTCTGGGGTGACAAAACTCTCTAAAATTAGACAGCAATGATGGTAGTTTTTTAATTGTATATTTAAAGGGTAGACTTTACGGCAGGTGAATTATATATCAATAAAGCTATTATTAAAAAAAAAAAAAGACTGGTAGGCAGGATTCTAGAATTCTACTCCCACCATTTCCCATCCTAATCTCCAGGACTATTAATATGGGTTTTGTTAACCTCCAGGCCTATTAATATGATTAGGTATTTGGAAACCCTGGTTGCACAGTGGTTAAGTGTTAAGGCTGCTAACCAAAGGGCTGGTAGTTCAAATCCACCAGGCGCTCCTTGGAAACTCTGCAGGGCAGTTCTACTCTGTCCTATAGGGTCGCTATGAGTCGGAATCGACTCGACGGCACTGGGTTTGGTTTTTTGGTTTATCACACCTAAGAGCCCAGCTGTTAACCAAAAAGTCAGCAGTTCAAATTCACCAGCCACTCCTTAGAAACCCTATGGGAAGTTCTACACTGTCCTATAGGGTCACTATGAGTTGGAATCAACTCACTGGCAATAGTTTGGCTTTATATAGCAAAGGGAGCCCTGGGGGCGCAGTGGTTAAGCCACTGTGGTTGATCCATCTCATTGATTAGCGGCAGTTACATTAATGAGGCAGAACTCAATCTACAAGATTAGGTTGTGTTTTAAGTCAATCTCTTTTGAGATATAAAAGAAAGAATGGAGCAGAAAGACATGGGGACCTTATACCACCAACAAACAAGAGCCAGGAGAAAAGCATGTCCTTTGAACCCAGGGTTCCCTGTGCTGAGAAGCTCCTTGACTGGGTAAGATTGATGACAAGGACATTTCCCCCAGAGCTGACAGAGAAAGAAAGCCTTCCCCTGGAGCTGGCACCCTGAATTCGGATTTCTAGCCTCCTTGGCTGTGAGAGAATAAATTTCTTTGTTAATGCCATCCACTTGTGGTATTTCTGTTATAACAGCACTAGATAACTAAGACCCTAAGCTAAGAACCTAGACAAGTCCACGGACTTCTATCTACACAACTTTGAGATAGTAAATGGGTGTTTTGTCAAGCTGTTAAGTTCATGGTACTTTATTACACAGTAATATAAAACTAATACAGTAATAAAAAATACCAACTCACAGACTGAAGAAGCTCAATCAACCCTAAGTATAAAAAAACACAAATATAATATTTATACACAATGTTATATATGGAAACCCTGGTGGCGTACTGGTTAAGTGCTATGGCTGCTAACCAAAAGGTCAGCAGTTCAAATCTGCCAGGCGCTCCTTGGAAACTCTACAGCACAGTTCTACTCTGTTCTATAGGGTCGCTATGAGTCGGAATTGACTCGACGGCAGTGGGTTTGGTTTTTTGGTTTTATAACATTATATATACAATATATAATGTATAGAAAGTGATATATAAAATAAAAGTTTATGATAACAACAGCAAAAAAGGGTGAGAGAAGGTAAATGCAGTTAATGCATTACAGCATCAGCAGGGGATGGGTTCCAGGAACCCCTTTGGATACCAAAATCCATGTTATCTTCAAGTCTCATATATACTGGTATAGTATTTGCATACAATCTACACACATCCTCCCATATACGTTAAATCATCTCTAGATTAATTATAATACCTAGTACAATGTAAATGCTATATAAATAGTTGTTATACAGTATCATTCAGGGAATACTGGAGGAGACTCGCAGTAAACAATACTCAAACAACAAAGAGCTGGAGAGAGGCTGGGGATCTGTGAAATGGTGGTAGGCTACGGCAGGATATACCTACACATCATTTCATTCCTGTGGATTCAGCATAGCGCTTGATGAGCAGCAAATTCAAGTTTTGCTTTTTTGAAACTTCTTTTTTCTTAATATTTTCCATCCATGGTTGGTTGAATCCACAGATGCAGAACTTGTGGATATGGAGGGCCAAGTGTATTCTGGAAGTATATGACCTAAGGTAGACTATAATAGAGCTGGAATGCATATAGGAATGCTGATGGTAACCACTACAAGAATATATAAATGAAAAGATAACCAAAGAGAAAAAAATATGGTATCAAAATACACTTGATCAATCCAAAAGAAACCAGAAAGAGAAAAATAAGTTAAAAAAAAAAAAAAAAAAGACAGGACTTTTAGAAATCAAACAACAATATGGTAGACTTAAACTCAACTATACCAATAAATGGAGATGTGGTGGCACGGTGGTTAAGAGCACAGCCGCTAAGCAAAAGGTCAGCGGTACGAATCCACCAGCCGCTCCATGGAAAACTCTATGGGGCAGTTCTACTCTGTCTTACTCAGTCTCTATGAGTCGGAGTCGACTCAACTACACCTACCAACCAACGACATACCAATAAATACATTAAATGTATATGGAAAGAACAGTTCAATCAAAACACAAAAATTGACTGAATCTAAAGAAACAACAACAAAACTTCTTGCAGTTATAAAAGGTATACTTTAAACATACGGTAAGAGATTGAAAGACATGGTTTTTTTAAAACATGAACCAGGGTGAAATTTCTTATCAACATTTTTTCTTCATCTACTAACACGATCATCACGGTTATTTTTCCTGTATTGTTGGTTGGTAAATTAAATTTATTCATTTTTTACTGTTTAGCCAGCTTTGCTCTTTTGCAAAAAACCCTAACTCTTCATGATATATTATCATTTTTAGATATCCTTGGAGTTAACTTGCCAATATTTTGTTTAGGATTTTTGCACTATGTTCTTATGAGATACTTGTTTGTGATTTTCCTTTCTTGTAATGTCGTTGTTATGTTTTGGTATCAGGGTTATGCTGGCCTCAATAAAATAACTTGTAAAGCATTCCTCTTTCTCTATTCTCTGAAAGAGTTTCAGTTGGTATTATTTCTTCCTTCAATGTTTGGTGGAACTTACCAATGACACCAGTGGTCCTGGAGATTTGTTTGTAAAAATATTTTGAAGTACAAATTTGATTTCTTTGAAAGACACAGAAGTATTCAAGTTCTCTATATTATCAGTTTATTAAGTTTGGCTTTACAAGAAATTTGTTCATTTCATCTAAATTGTCAAATTTATTAGTATAAAGTTGTTCATAACCAAAAAAAACAAACTGAACCCACTGCTGTCCAGTCGATTTTGACCCACAGCAACCCTACAGGACACAGTAGAACTGCCCCATAGTTTCCGAAGAGGGCCTGGCGGATTCAAACTGCCGACCTCTTGGTTAGCAGCCATAGCACTTAACCCCTACGCCACCAGGGTTTCCAAAGTTGTTCATATCATCTAATATTATCTGCTTAATATCTCTAGATCTATAGATACCTTCTTTTAAATTGCTGAAACTATTTTTGGGAAGCACTTTAGTCCACAATCTTGGCTTTGTTGCTAGATTCTGAATATCATGTGTCCTCTCTAGAAGACCTTTTACTACCTAAAAGTCAGGTGCTTTCAAACACCCTCTCACTGTATGCTGTCTCTACTGATTTAACCTCCTTATAGCACAGACCACATATGAAGGCATAAAGGACTGGCCAAATTCTTTGTGACCACTTATGCAAAAATCAACTTTCACCCACAAAGAAACCAGCTCAATATTTTGAGCCCTTCAAGACAAAGAATATATTAAGATCAACAATGAGGGAATAATGAGAAAATCTTAAGATACTTTTGGTGAAATTCCTTAACCATCTTAAAAAGAGCTACAAAGAGCACATTCATTACAATTTAGAAGTAACTGCTTTAAACTAATTAATGCTATAAGATTAAACATTTATCTAAATAAATTCATTCATATTTTATTAGAGTTCTTACCTATGGTAGTTTTTGAAATAATTGACACTTTGTTTTCTAATAGACTCTTGTAAAACTTCAGACTTGCTACCACAAAATTCTTCTCCAACTTGCATCAACCTAGTTCGATAAAGTTTATCTTAGAATAAAGTTTGTGTAAATTTCAGAATCATTAAAGACAAATAAAGTCCACATTTAAAAAAAAAAAAATCATAGAAATTTCAGTCTTTGAGGAAATTTTAAAGATGTCAAATCCAATATGGCTTATAAACAGTTGAAGAGAAGAAATATTAAAACACAGTAGGAATTATGAATCTACATATATCCCCATTTCCATGAAGAAGTTACACATAACTTACTGACTCATGATTTCTTTTTCATTGCTAAATAAATCATCCCAAAGAATAAGACAAGTAACAACTCAAACATTACCTGCTGATTATGTCCAAGACAAAGATGAAATCATCATATTTGAATATAGACAAGTCAGTTCCAAGCAAGTAGGTTTTTACTTTTAGTTGAACATCCTGTAAGATAAAAAGATATTTCAAGTAAACACAAAAATAGAAAATAAGTTCTCAGAGCCATTTACTCTATAGCTGCACATTAAAATAAGAAAGGAATATATTCTTAAGTTGATATATATATATGTATATACATAGTTCGGCTTACAGCCAACATCCTTAAAGGTGATATGCTGTTGTTGTTGTTGGTTGCCATCAAGTCGATTCCGACTCATGGCAACCCTGTGGTGGGTCAGTATAGAGCTGTGCTCTATAGGGTTTCCAAGGTTCCAACCTTTCAGAAACAGATCGCCAGGTCTGTTTTCCAAGAATATAAGAACTTACAAAAGGACAAGTCAATAAATTTGACTCAAAAAATCTTAACCATGTGTATATCAAAAACATAGTAACCCCCCCCCAAAAATTCCATATATAAAGAAATTTCACTGGCAAGTGAAAATATTACAGATATTAAGTAAAAAAAAAAAAAAAAGTAGATTTCAGTTACATTTAAAAGAAGATGCAGGGAAAAAATAGAAAAATACATCAAAGTGTTAATAATGGTTATTTATAGACATTAGAAATGATAGTTCATTCTTATTTTCCTCTTTACACTATTCTATGTATTTTAAATCCTCAAATATCATTTATAGTAAATAAAAACAAGTATTCTTTAATTTCAAAAGAGGTATCAATACACAATATTCACAGGAGATTCACAAATGACCATTGTTCAAAAATTTCTTAAAGCTAGGATATTAAAAAAAAATAACAGCCCTGTAACCTAGAATGTAAACATCTTGTTTTAAAAATAAAGACTTTCTTCTTAAAGATTCTGTTTGAGTCAAGATGAACAGAAAATTTGCCACAGTATTCTAAAAATTTTTCCTATCAAAACCTAAGGTGATTATGGTTTTGGGTTTACTTTTAATGAAAGGCTAAACATCTTTGCATGCTTTTCAGTCATTTACCGTCATCCATCTTTATAACTAATTAATAAATGTCTAGAAATTGTCATACATTCACTTTTAATTCAAAGATGGAACTCTTTTTAAAATTGGTATGGAATCTTATTTTATTAAAGATTATAGTGTCACAGGCATGTAAACTAATAAATGCCTGAATGACCCCTTCCCTAAGCACTCCCATGTGCACAGGATATGCTAACCTCTGAGTCCTCAAAGAACTTAACAGTCTAATGGAAAAATCCATGAGTCAAGTTGTGTATATGTACGTACATACATATATTTTCTAGTTCTGCCCACTGAAAGGGCCTGAAATTTGTGACTCCCAGTACCAACGAAGACACCTAACTGAAGTGCAGAGCTTGGTTTCTAAACTTTTCATTACTAAAAGGAACCAGAGCTAGCACAGGAGATACAGGATGAGTATGGAACATCCTATTATGTAAGCAAGTAAAGAAGTCTTCAAAGAATGTGGAGACATGTCAGGAGGACACAAAAGCTAGCTTGAAGAGGGCTCCATGTGGCCAAATCTGGGACAATATGCCCATTAAAATAAATTATGATAGAAACAAATTATATAATGGATAACCCCCCACACACACCACATACATCCACACACACACACCCTCATGTATAGAGTATGAACTAATATACGTAAATAAATGAATATATAAGTGGAGAGAATAAAAAGCTCTTCCCTAGAGTAGAATGCCAACTAATAAAATGTTGAAGGAATAATAATTAGAGAAATCACGACTTGGCAACCATGAAAATAAAAAAGAATTCAAGCAAGAAACATCAACAGATGGCAAAACTAGTGGGTAGAAGTAGAATGCCAACAAATGTTGAAGAAATGAGAATTAGAAAACATCATAGTAAAATATTGGCAATCATGAGAGTAAAAAAAAGTTCAAGTAAGAAATATCAGTATAGGCTAAAACTAATCGGTGGAAAAGAGGTACTTGTGGGGATGCATCTTCTCATGAAATACTTATTCATCACAAAAGACAAAAGAGCAACTTTAGCATGAAGGCACCTTACTCATGTCATCCAAGATAACATCACTAGTGATGGGACAAAATGAAAGCAGGTACCACTCAATGGGATGATGAGGGAACACAGCATCGATTCTAACACTGGTTTTAAAAATGTATGATCTCTAACTAATCATAAGAACACACCAGACAAATTCAAATTCAGAGGCATTCTACAAAATGACTAGGCTGTAATCTTCGAACATATCAAGGTAATGAAGGTCATGGAAGACCTGAGGAAGCCTTCTAGACAAAAGGGAATGGAAAGGACATGACAGCTAAGTTCAGCGTTTGAGCCTAAACTGGATCCTTTTGCTATAAATATAAAGAACATTTCTGAGACTGTTGGAGAAACTTCAATGGGTCTCTCAGTACCTTAATTATCTAGTGCTGCTATAACAAAAATACCACAAGTAGGTGGCTTTAACAGGAATTTACTTCCTCACACTTTAGGAAGCTAGATGTCTGAATTCAGAGTGGCAGCTCTAGGGACAGGCTTTCTCTCTCTGTGAGCTCTGGGGGAAGATCCTTGTCTCTTCTGAGCTCCTAATCCTGGCTTTCATGTGGCTTGTCATCTCTCTTCCCTCATTCCTGCTAGTTTAAACTGTTCTTTTTTATATCTTGTGGTGCCCTGGTGATGCAGTGGTTAAGCATTTGGCTGCAAACCAAAAGGTTGGCAGTTCAAATTTACTAGCCACTCCTTGAAAACCCTATGGGGCAGTTCTACTCTGTCCTATAGGGTTGCTATGTCATAGTCGACTCCATGGCAACAGGTTTTTTATAACTTGTAACAGATTGACTCAAGATACACCCTACACTAATTCTGTCTCATTAACATAACAAAGACAAGCCATTCCCAAATGGCTCAGAGGTCAGAATTTACAACACATATTTTGGGGGACAGAATACAATCCACAGCACTCAGTGAAGGCAATATGGAAGTTCTTTGTACTATTCTTGCAATTTTTCTGCAAGTTTGAAGCAAACAAACTAAAAGGACTTACATATTTACCCTTTTTGATGCTCTGCATTTTTTTATTCCATCTGGTATGATTTCTCTTTAACTTAATCAACCCTGTTTTATACAGGTAAATTTTTTGCCTTTATTGCAGCTTTTAACTTTGTTCACCGCTTCATCTGAATCTATCTTGAGCCAAAAATGTTTCAAAATTTTGGATTTCAGATGTTAGAAAGATAATACGGTAGGTATGTTGTTGTTGTTGTTGTTAGGTGCCCTCGATTCAGTTCCGACTCATAGCGACCCTATGCACAACAGAACGAAACACTGCCCGGCCCTGCACCATCCTTACAATCATCGTTATGTTTGAGGTCACTGTTGCAGCCACCGTGTCAATTCACCTTGTTGAGGGTCTTCCTCTTTTCTGCTAACCCTGTACTGGACAAGCATGGTGTCCTTCTCCAGGGACTGATCCCTCATGACAACATGTCCAATGTATGTAAGATGCAGTCTCGCCATCCTTGCCTCTAAGGAGCATTCTGGCCGCACTTCTTCCAAGACAGGTTTGTTTGTTCTTTTGGCAGTCCATGGTATATTCAATATTCTTTGCCAACACCACAATTCAAAGGCGTCAACTCTTCTTCGGTCTTCCTTATTCATTGTCCAGCTTTCACATGCATATGATGTGATTGAAAATACCACAGCTTGGGTCAGGCGCACCTTAGTCTTCAGGGCGACATCTTTGCTCTTCAACACTTTGAAGAGGTCCTTTGCAGCAGATTTGCCCAATGCAACGTGTCTTTTGAGTTCTTGACTGCTGCTTCCACAGCTGTTGCTTGTGGATCCAAGTAAAATGAAATCCTTGACAACTTCAATCTTTTCTCCGTTTATCATGATGTTGCTCATTGCTCCAGTTGTGAGGATTTTTGTTTTCTTTATGTGGAGGTGTAATCCATACTGAAGGCTGTGGTCTTTGATCTTCATTAGTAAGTGCCTCAAGTCTTCTTCACTTTCAGCAAGCAAGGTTGTGTCATCTGAATAACGCAGGTTGTTAATGAGTCTTCCTCCAATCCTGATGCCCCGTTCCTCTTCATATAGTCCAACTTCTTGGATTATTTGTTCAGTATACAGATTAAATAGGTATGGTGAAAGAATACAACCCTGACAAACACCCTTCCTGACTTTAAACCAATCAGTATCCCCTTGTTCTGTCCTAACAACTGCCTCTTGATCCATGTAAAAGTTCCTCATGAGCACGATTAAGTGTTCTGGAATTCCCATTCTTCAGTGTTATCCATAGTTTGTTATGATCCGCACAGTCGAATGCCTTTGCATAGTCAATAAAACACAGGTAAACATCCTTCTGGTATTCTCTGCTTTCAGCCAGGATCCATCTGACATCAGCAACGATATCCCTGGTTCCACGTCCTCCTCTGAAACCGGCTTGAATTCCTAGCAGTTCCCTGTTGACATACTGCTGCAGCCGTTTTTGAATGTTCTTCAGCAAAATTTTGCTTCCATGTGATATTAAAGATATTGTTCTATAATTTCCACATTCGGTTGGATCACCTTTCTTGGAAATAGGCATAAATATGGATCTCTTCCAGTCAGTTGGCCAGGAAGCTGTCTTCCATATTTCTTGGCATAGATGAGTGAGCACCTCCAGTGCTGCATCTGTTTGTTGAAAATCTCAATTGATATTCCATGAATTCCTAGAGCCTTGTTTTTCACCAATGCCTTCAGAGCAGCTTGGACTTCTTCCTTCAGTACCATCAGTTCCTGATCATATGCCACCTCTTGAAGTGGCTGACTATCGACTAATTCTTTTTGGTATAATGAATCAGTGTATTCCTTCCATCTTCCTTTGATGATTCCTGCGTCATTTAATATTTTCCCCACGGAATCCTTCACTATTGCAACTCGAGGTTTGAATTTTTTCTTCAGTTCTTTCAGCTTGAGAAACGCCGAGCGTGTACTTCCCTTTTGATTTTCCATCTCCAGCTCTTTGCACACGTCATTATAATGCTTTACTGTTTTTTCAAGAGGCCCTTTGAAATCTTCTGTTCAGTACTTTTACTTCACGAATTCTTCCTTTTGCTTTAGGTGCTCGATGCTCAAGAACAAGTTTCAGAGTCCCCTCTGACATCCATCTTGATCTTTTCTTTCTTTCCTGTCTTTTCAGTGACCTCTTGCTTTCTTCATGGATGATGTCCTTTATGTCATTCCACAACTCGCCTTGTCTGTGGTCACTAGTGTTCAATGCATCAAAACTATTCTTGAGATGGTCTCTAAATTCAGGTGGGATATACTCAAGGTCATATTTTGGCTCTCGTGGACTTGCTCTGATTTTCTTCAGTTTCAGCTTGAACTTACATATGAGCAATTGATGGTCTGTTTCACAGTCGTCCCCTGGCCTTATTCTGACTGATGATACTGAGCTTTTCCATCGTCTCTTTCCACAGATGTAGTCAATCTGATTTCTGTTTGTTCCATCTGGTGAGGTCCATGTATACAGCCACCGTCTATGTTGGTGAAAGATGGTGTTTGCAATGAAGAAGTCGCTGGTCTTGCAAAATTCTATCATTCGATCTGCAGCACTGTTTCTATCACCAAGGCCATATTTTCCAACTACTGATCCTTCTTTGTTTCCAACTTTCACATTCCAATCGCCAGTAATTATCAGTGGGTCTTGATTGCATGTTCAATCAATTTCAGACTGCAGCAGCTGATAAAAATCTTCTATTTCTTCATCTTTGGCCCTAGTGGTTGGTGCGTAAATTTGAATAATAGTCATATTAACTGGTCTTCCTTGTAGGCGTATGGATATTATCCCATCACTGACAGCGTTGTATTTCAGGATAGATTTTGAAACGTTCTTTTTGACGATGAATGCCATACCATTCCTCTTCGAGTTCTCATTCACAGCACAGGAGACTATATGATTGCCTGATTCAAAATGGCCAATACCAGTCCATTTCAGCTCACTAATGCCTAGGATATTGATGTTTATGCATTCCATTTCATTTTGACGATTTCCAATTTTCCTAGATTCATACTTCGTACATCCCAGGTTCCGATTATTAATGGATGTTTGCAGCTGTTTCTTCTCATTTTGAGTAGTGCCACACCAGCAAATGAAAGTCCCGAAAGCTTTACTCCATCCGCGTCATTAAGGTCGACTCTACTTTGAGGAGGCAGCTCTTCCCCAGTCATCTTGTTGAGTGCCTTCCAAACTGGGGGGCTCATCTTCCAGCACTACATCAGACAATGTTCTGCTGCTATTCATAAGGTTTTCACTGGCTAATGCTTTTCAGAAGTAGACTGCTGGGTACTTCTTCCTAGTCTGTCTTAGTCTGGAAGCTCAGCTGAAACCTGTCCTCCATGGGTGACCCTGCGGCATAGCTTCCAGCATCACAGCAACACACAAGCTCCCACAGTACGACAAAGTGACAGACACGTGGAGGACGGTAGGTATACTATGTATTATATAACAGTCCCCTGTGGGTTCTAGGAAGTATCCCAAAATCAAACACAGTATTTCTGCAAAATATGAATGTTCACTTTAAGTAGGATAAATAAATCTTGCTGCCAAATGAATTCAATTCAGGTCGGCTTTTGCCTGCTAAATGCATTATCAAAAAACATTTGTTTTCCAAAGGTTCTACTCTTTTGAATTGCAGATGAGCCTTGTAATTTCAATTTCACAAGCACACAATGAATTCCTAAAGCATCCAAAATCCAGTTGTGGAACTGGTTGGGTTGAGGATGTGAACGGAATACAGAATGGTAGAGAGGAAGATTTGCTAAAACTTGAAACCTAGAGCACCACATAACAATACTGAAAAGTGTGCTGATCTCCATTAAAATAACTACCTGTTTAACTGAGAATATTTTTACTAAACTTTATATTTAACAGATTTTCCTACGTCAGGAATGCCACGAAGTTGCCAGACGAAATGGCAACTAGCTATATAAAGCGTGAAGTCAATTATTTCAAAGTACTTCGAATTACCAGAAATTCAACTATGGATTCTACTATTTAAACTAAATGCAATTAGAGTCTATTAGGAGACCAAAGAAACCCTGGTGGCGTAGTGGTTAAGAGCTACAGCTGCTAACCAAAAGATAGGCAGTTTGAATCCACCAGGCGCTCCTTGGAAACCATATGGGGCAGTTCTGCTCTGTCCTGTAGAGTTGCTATGGGTCAGAATCAACTCAACAGCAACAGGTTTGGTTTTGGTTTTTGGTAGGAGACCAAAGAGCCCTGGTGTCACAGTGGTTAAGTGCTCAGCTGCTAACCAACAGGTGGGTGGTTTGAATCCACCAGTCGTTCTGTGGGAAAAAGATGAGGCAGTCTGCTTTCACAAAGATTAACCAAAAAAAAAAACCCACTGCCATCAAGTCGATTCTGACTCACCACGACCCTACAGGACAGAGTAGAGCTGCCCCATAGGGTTTCCAAAGCTGTAAATCTTTACAGAAGCAAACTGCCATACCTTTCTCCCATGAAACAACTGGTTGGTTGGAACCACTGACCTTTTGGTTGGCAGCTGAGTGCTTTAACCACTGCACCAGGCTTGAAAACCCTATGGGGAAGTTATTCCCTGTCCTATAGGACTGCTATGAGTCGGAATAGATTCAACAAAAACCATAGCATGGTCAGAGAATTTATAGTCTTCTAAGCTTCGAAGTCCCAAAAAGAACTAAAAAACAGTTGCTTTTTAAAAAAATCACACTTTAAACTACAAAGTATGAAAAATTTAATTATCTGAAAACAACTGAGCTACTAAACTGCAAAAAAAAAAAAAACTTAAGAAAACACATTTTTCCAAAAACTAAGATTACTTCAAAGCACAAAGATCTTTGATTTAGAAAAAAATTTCTTCATTTTATACTAGAATCTAACCCAAGCACGTCAACTATTTAGTGGTCCCTTTCCTAAAATCGGAGCCCTGGTGGCATCGAGTCGATTCTGACTCATAGCAAGTCTACAGGACAGAGTACAATGGCCACCACAGAGTTTCCAAGGAGCACCTGGTGGATCTGAACTGCGGACCTTTTGGTTAACAGCCATAGCTCTTAACCGCTACACCACCAGGGTTTCAGAGTTTGCCGATACCCAAAAAGTCTGCAGTTCGAATCCACCAACTACTCCTTGGAAACCCTATGGAGTAGTTCTACTCTGTCCTACAGGGTAGCTGTGAGTTGGAATTGACTCCATGGCAACAGGGTTCTCCCCCTCCGCCAAAATTAAGAGGAAAAAAAAATTAAGAAAATACAAATAAATGAAATAAAAACAAATATAACACTCAGTAAGAAAGCAATTTCTTTAGGAAATCATATATATGGTAGTACACTAAAGGCAAAAATGTAATCACAAAATATACGGATATTTTCAGATTAAGACTTTCTACTCAAGCAAAACAATGATTGTGAGGATGGCACAGGACTGGGCAGTGTTTCGTTCTGTTGTAGGCAGGGTCGCTATGAGTTGAAACCAACCTGACAACAACTAGCATTTAAAATCAAATATAATTGCCAATGGAATTACAGACATTTAATTAAATGACAGACTCGTACCAAAGAAAAACAAACGTGATTAAATATACAAAGAATACAAAGATAACAGAAAATTTGAAAACTGAATTTCTAAAACAACTTTGATATGAAGGTTTCTACTGCTTTAGTGAGAAATAATTTAAAAAGAAAACCAAACCTGCCATATTCGTGTAAGCCCATGTTCTAATTTCTTTTTCACGTAGCCACGATCAAAATTAGTTTCTTCAGTACCTATCACATTGCTTCCTTCTGAAAATAAAAGATATATTTTTAGATTTATTCAAAAATGCTTTTGTTTTCCAAATAATTTCAATTTGGACTCTCATATATCGTGAGCCTATGCAAGACAAAGAAAATAAGTTCAGTATTTATACAATAATACATAGTTTATCTTTTCTGAAGAAAAGGGAGTAATTAGTTTCACTAGCATTATATGAAACAAATATTAAGTTAAATCTATACTAAAATAGCATTTGTCTTTAGACAGAAGCCACCTGATGACTAAGTACAATAAAGTCTGTTCAAAATTCTATGTGTTCTAATACAATGTTGGCTTTAGTAGCTTCAAATTATGTATCCGATGTAGTCTGTGAATCAAAGTTGGTTTCTATAGCTTTCTAAAGTGAGTATGTTACCAAAATCTACAAATAACTTCCAAAGAAAGCAGATGGAAAAGGTGATTTTTCTCAAAAGGAAAAATATAAAGTAATGCTGACTTATCACAACAAATAATGTGTGAGAAAGAGGCATGAAGCCTTTTCTGCTGCTTATTGCAAATGCTCTTCTGTAATTTTTGTTTTGTTTTTCCTCTTCTACTCCTGTGGTGTCAAAGAAGGTTTCGAAAACAGAGGAAGGTACACTAACCCTAGAAAAACTAAAACTTATATTCATACAAAACTTGTACATGAATGTTCATAACACTTTCATTTGTAATAGCCAAAAACTGGAAACAACCCAAAAGTCCTTCAATGTGTAAAAGGTTAAACAAAGTATACTACATGCACACCACAGAACACAACCCAGCAATAAAAAGAAGTGAACTACCGATAACACAAAACTTGGGTGGATCTCAGGGCATTATGATGAGTGAAAAAAGTCAACCCTGAAAGGTTACATGCACAGTACGACTCCAGTTATATAACATTCTCAAAGTGATACGATTATAGTGATGGATCAGTGGTTGTGAGGAATTAGGGCTGGAAGAAGTGTGTGACTATTAAGGAGTAACACAAGAGAATTGTTTGCAATGCTCGAACAGTCCTGTGTCCTAAATGTTACATGAATCTATACATGCAATAAACTTTCATAGAACTACACACACACGCACACGCACAAACACACACACGCGCGCACACACATGTAGAAACTGGTAAAACCCAAATAAGGTCTGTATTTGAGTTCATAACATTATACTAGTGTCAGTTTCTTGATTTTGATCATATTCAGTGGTTATGTGAGATGTTACATAAAGAGTACATGCAAACTACTGCTTTTGCAGCTTCTTGTGCATCTTAGAACTCTTTCAAAATAAAAGCATTAAATTGAAAACAAACAAAAAAACAGGCAGAGATAATTTTTCCCTTTCATAACAAACAGAAAAGCTATATACAGCTTAACAGGACATTCTGAAGATAAGCTAACCTGAAAAGAAAGGCTTAGGCCTTTAAGATAACATAAACAGGATTCAATAAAGGAAAAGATAAGCATTAGTAGTATGAGAGCTATACTTGAGTCAAGTGTTCCTTTGTTTTGTTTTTCACCCTACTGGTGGCATAGTGGTTAAGTGGTATGGCTGCTAACCAAAAGGTCGGCAGTTCGAATCCACCAGGCACTACTTGGAAACTCTACGGGGCAGTTCTACTCTGTCCTATAGGGTCACTATGAGTTGGAATCGACTCGACAGGCAATGGGTTTGGTTTGGTTTTTGGTTTCAAGGAATAAACTGAGGTTTATAAAGATAACATCTTCAAGTTTCACTTTTGGTAAATGGCAGTCAAAACTTCAAGTTAGGCCTCTCTGATTGCAAAGCCCCTACTCCCTGAATTACAAAGGACAATAGCAGTAGAAGGGTGGGAGCATAGGGGTAGGACAAAAAGCTGGCCTGGAATCCTGGCTCAGTACCTATCACTTCTCTCCATTTTCTCCCATCTACTTCCCAAAAATATCCTAAAAGGATGAAAATCCTTTCATAGAATTCTCCACTATTAATTTTTTGCTATCTACGTTTATGAGCTTCTTATGAATCAAAACAAAGATTAAACTTAGGTCTTCTATACTATCAAAATTTGCTATTTCATCAAACAATAATATCTGGGTGTTCCCTCCACTCACCCAACCACAGAAACCAAGTACTTCAGAATTGATAATTAAAAGGCTTGACTAAATAATTACAATAAATTGTACCTGATAAAAAAAGTGCAGTGTCATTTATTTTTGCCCAGATTAAACAATATGCTAATAAAATCATTTATTACGAAAGTATTTTACTAATTAACCCTAGCTATTATTGTTCAAGGATATCACTTGAGATAGATATTATATAAATGAAGCAACTTACATACAATGTCTAGTTAACACAGTAATTTCTCAGAGTTGTCCATTATTATTTAGCTGACACATTTAAATTTGCATTTTCCACTGAAAGATTAATATTTTAAAACACCATCATTTTTTATGAAATTTTAAGTCTTACTGTATATTTAGGAAGAAAAATACCAATATAACTATTAATTCTTAAGATTTAGTTTTATTAATAAAACTTGAAAATTAGCAAACTAATTTTTTATTATTGAACACTTAGCATTAGCTTTATAGTAAACTTGGACAGAGCACTGTTTTATCTAGTTTATAACTAAATACCTTTAAAATAAATAGAACAGTCCTTTCCCAATAATTTAGTCCTAAGGCCAACAGGAATGCACCCATGAGAACTGGTATCATCTTTTACTTAGTAAAGTCCTTTGGTCCAATTAATCCCCAAAGGTAATGGGGCCTTTATAGCATGTGAATCACTCTCTTCTGTGAACATTTAACCTATGGTCACTACCGTCCATGAAATCCGTCAGTCATGCTTGCCCCTTTTTTTTCTCCTCACTCAAGGGATGTGGCATATGTATATTTCAATTTTTAAAATAATTTCCTACCAGAAGTTGAAGTAGTATCCTCATTGTCATGCTTTTCATGCCATTCCATAGTTCTGTAATAGCTAAGCATTACTTCCCACAATGCTTTGCAGAGGTCAGCAAGGCATGGAATATAGCTGTCTGGTGTGACATGCTAAATAAAATGAGAAAAGCCAACTTTCAAATTATTACATTTAACACTTAAAATCAATCAAAATGAAATACAGTAGGTTCTCAGTATTTGCGGGTTCCATATTTGAAAATCTTTCTATCAGCTTAAAATATTCTGATGCTTTCACAGCCATTCACAGATGTGCAGAGAAGTAGAAAAATTCCCAGTTGAGGTAGAACAAAGCTGGTTCCCTAATTCAGTATTCCCAGGAGCTTTATAGAACATAACTACACAAATAATGAGAATTCACTGTATTATATTATTACTTGAATTCATTACAGATTAGAGATAATTAAGGAAATGTCTTTCAGTGATGTATCTAAAGAGGAAATGCAATATTAAGAATCTTTTTTTCAAGTAATTCCCATTTCAACATTGTTTTTTAGTATTTATTAGGAATATCAGTCCATATTCTGTAAATCAAATTAAATTCACAAAACTAAGAAGTCAACAAAAATTAGTGAATAGCAAGTGTTCTCACAAACAGCAGTGTAAACTTCCCATATTTTAAAATTTTTTTATGTATTTTTTTGTTATTGAGACTATACACAGCAAAACGTACACCAATTCAACAGTTTCTACGTGTACAATTCAGTGACACTAATTACATTTTTGAGACATGCAACCATTCTCATCCTCCTTTTCTGAGTTGTTCCTCCTCCATTAACATAAACTCACTGTCCCCTAAGGTTTCGACCTCAGCTTTTGAGTTGCTGTTGTCAATTTAATCCCATATCATAGCTCTTAAAACAGCATAATGCTCAAGGCAGACATCTTTTACTAATGAAGCTAAGCTATTGCCCAAACATAATTTTTCAAAAATATGCTTCTAAGCATGCAAGCAGAACTTACCATCATTCTTCGACCCAAGTCACACCTTGCAAAAAAGCAGGTCGGTTTTACAATGCAATTATTACTCCATTTATGCAAATTAAGTAAGCACCTTTGACAATGTCTAAATTCCTTAAATCATTTGAAGATAGACGTTTATATCTTACAATAACATTCTAAAATAATGTTTTACATAAACATAGCTATGAAACAATATGCAGTCCCAAATCTTCTCCCCGACGGATAAGCATCTCCTCTATTCTTTGAAAAAAACACCAGTTTGTCACTTCCCCTTTTCTCAGCAGGTAGAGTGATGCCTCTCTTAATTTTGCATGCTGCCCATTTGTTCAGGATGTAGCATTTGCCCCACACTTTCGGATTTGCTAGCATGTCTTCAGTTTATGATCGATCCACCACAACTAATCATGCCATTACAATATGGAGGCTAAAACTCTTGTGTAAGCCCTTTGAGATAAACTGCTGGTAGAAACAGCTGGTAGAAATAAGCTACTGCAAATATAGCCATGGTGTGGCTGATGCTCAGGACATTAACCAAAAACCAAACCAAACTCAGAGCTGTCAAGTCGATTCCGACTCACAGCAACCCTATAGGACAGAGTAGAACTGCCCACAGAGTTTCCAAGGAGTGCCTGGTGGATTTGAACTGCCGACCCTTTGGTTAGCAGCCGTAGCACTTAATCACTATGCCACCAGGGTTTCCATACAGTTGGTAAAAGTACTCTTTCTTTCAAAAAGCTTTTTCTCCCCATAATGACCTCTCCCTTTAATCTCATTATTAAAACATTCATCTAGTAACTAGTAAAAACAATAATTTGTATGATTTACTACCCTCTCATGTAAGCATGTCAAATATCTGAAACTAAACTAGGTGAAAAATAAAGTGGTTAAGCCTTGAATTCAGACTTCCCAAGTGGGGTTTATACCAAGAAAACTGAAATAATTCACTCCTACTAAATTTATTAATATAATTCACCAGCTTACTAGGTTTAAGAAGAAAAACCAAATGATTATCTATGAGACACATAAAACTCTGACAGATTCAACACCCACTCCTAATAAAAACTCATGAGAAAATAACAAAAGACGGATATTTTCTTAATATGAGGAAACTCTAAAGCATGCCCACTATGGTCAAGAGCAAGGCAAGGACGATCTCTAACTCCCCTACTATTTACCAATGTTCTAGAGGTATTAGCCAATGCAATTAGCCAAGAGAAAACAATTTGATGCAAAATAATAGGAAAGGAAGAAATAAAACTAGTTCTATCTGCAAATGACACAATAGTGTTATTGTCATTAGGTTGCAACTCACAGCAACTCTACGTACAACAGAACGAAACACTGCCCAGTACTGCACCATCCTCACAACTGTTATGCTTAAGCTCATTGTTACAGGCACTGTGTCAATCCATCTTGTTGAGGGTGTTCCTCTTTTTTGCTGACCCTCTACCAAGCAAGATGTCCTTCTCCAGGGACTGGTCCCTCCTGATAACATGTCAAAAGTATGAGAAACATACTTGCCATCCTTGCTTCTACGGACCGTTCTGGCTGTACTTCTTCCAAGACAGATTTATTTGTTCGTTCTTTTGGCAGTCCGTGGTATATTCAATATTCTTCACCAACGCCATAATTCAAAGGCATCAATTCTTCTTCGGTCTTTCTTATTCATTATGCAGCTTTCGAATGCAAATGAGGCAACAGATAACACCATGGATTAGGTCAGGCACACCTTAGTCCTTAAAGTGGCTTCTTTGTTTTTCAGCACTTTAGAGACTTCTTGAAGGTTTGCCCAATGCAATGCATCATTTGATTTCTTAAATGCTGCTTCCGTGAGCACTGATGTACATCCAAGTAAAATGAAATCCTTGATAACGTCAATATTTTCTCCATTTATCATGATGTCACTTACTGGTACACTTGTGAGGGTTTTTGTTTTCCTTATGTTGAGGTATTATCCATACTGAAGGTTTTGGTCTTGATCTTCATCAGTAAGTGCTTCAAGTCCCCTTCACTTTCAGCAAGCAAGGTTGTCTCATCTGCCTACCGTAGGTTGTTAATGAGTCTTCCTCCAATCCTGATATCCCATTCTTCTTCACACAGTCGAGCTTCTGGGATTATCTGCTCAACATACAGACTGAATAAGCGTAGTGAAAGGAGATAACCCTGACGCACACCTTTCTTGACTTTAAACCATGCAGGAAACCCTGATGACGTAGTGGTTAAGTGCTTCGGCTACCAACTAAAAGGTCAGCAGTTCAAATCCACCAGGTGTCCTTGGAAACACTATGGGGCAGTTCCACCCTGTCCTATAGGGTCGCTATTAGTCAGAATCGACTTGATGGCAGTGGGTTTGTTTGTTTGTTTGGTTATCCCCTTGTTCTGTTCCAAAGAAGGCCTCTTGATCTATGTACAGGTTCCTCATGAGCACAATTAAGTGTCCTGAATCCCATACTTTGCAATGTTATCCATAATTTGTTATGATCCACACAGTCCAATGCCTTTGAATAGTCAATAAAACTCAGGTAAACATCTCTCTGGTATTCTCTGCTTTCAGAGAGGAACAATCTGACACCAGCAATGATATCCCTGGTTTCATGCTCTCTTCTGAATCCAGCTTGGATTTCTGGCAGTTCCCTGTCAATATACTGCTACAGCTGCTTTTGAATGAACTTTAGCAAAATTTTACTTGCCTGTGATAGTAATGATATTGTTTGATAATTTCTGCAATTTGGTTGGATCACCTTTCTTTGGAACTGGCATACATACAGATCTCTACCAGTTGATTGGCTAGGTAGCTGTCTTCCAAACTTCTTGGCACAAATAACTGAGTACTTCCAACGCTGCATCAGTCTGTTTAAACAAATCACTTGGTATTCTATCAATCCCTGGAGCCTTGTTTTTCAACAATTCCTTCCGTGCAGCTTGGACCTCTTCCTTCGGTGCCATTGGTTCCTGATCATATGCTACCTCCTGAAATAACTGAATGTCGACAAATTCTTTTTGGTATGACGACACTGTGTATTCCTTCCATCTTCTTTTTATGCTTCTTGTGTCATTTAACATTTTCCCCATAAAATCCTTCAATATTGCAATTTGAGGCTTGAATTTTTTCTTCAGTTCCCTCAGCTTGAGAAATGCCAAGCATGTTCTTCCCTTTTAGTTTTCTATCTCTAGGTCTTTGCACATGTTGTTATAATACTTTATTCTGCCTTTTTGAGCAGCCTTTTGAAATCTTCCGTTCAGCTCTTTTACTTCATCATTGCTTCCTTTTGCTTTAGCTACTCGATGTTCAAGAACAACTTTCAGAGTCTCTTCTGACATCCATTTTGGTCTTTTCTTTCTCTCCTGTCTTTTTAATGACCTCTTGCTTTCTTCGTATGATGTTTTGGTGTCACTCCACAACTCATCTGGTCTTCAGTCATTAACGTTCAACATGTCATATCTATTCTTGAGAAAGTCTCTAAATTCAGGTGGGATATACTTAAGGTCGTACTTTGGCTTTCATGGACTTGTTCTAATTTTCTTCAGCTTCAACTTCAACTTACATATGAGTAATTGATAGTTTGTTCCCCAGTCAGACCCTGGTGATGATGATATTGAGCTTTTCCATCATCTCTTTCCACAGATGTAGTTGATTTGATTCCTGTATGTTCCATCTGGTGAGGTCTACGTGTATAGGAGCTGTTTATGTTGGAGAAAAAAGGTATTTGCAATGAAGAGGTCATTGGTCTTGCAAAACTCTTATCACGTGATCTCCAGCATCACTTCCATCACCAAGGCTGTACTTTCCAACTATGGATTCCTCTTCTTCGTTTCCAACTTTTGCATTCCAATCACCAGTAATCATTAATGCATCCTAATTGCATGTTCAATTAGACTGCAGAAGTTGGTAAAAATCTTCATTTTCTTCATCTTTGGGCTTAGTGGTTGGTGTGTAAATTTGACTAATAGTTATATTAACTGGTTTTCTTGTAGGCGTATGGATCTCATTCTGTCACTGACAGAGTAGTACTTCAGATAGATCTTGAAATGTTCCTTTTGATGATTAATGTAATGCCATTCCTCTTCAAGTTGTCATTCCTGGCATAGTAGACCATTAGGACGGTCTGATTCAGAATGGTCAACATTAGTCCATTTCAGCTCACAAAGGTGTGGGATATCAATCTTTATGCATTCGATTTCATTTTTGACGATTTCCAATTTTCCTAGATTCATCCTTCATACATTCCACATTCAGATTACTAATGAATGTTTGCTGATTCTTCTCATTTTGAGTCATGCCACTTCAGCAAATGAAGGCCCCAAAAGCTTGACTCTATCCACATCATTAAAGTCGACTCTACTTTGAGGAGGCAGCTATTCCCCAGTCATATTTTGAGTGCCTCCCAACCTGGGGGGCTCATCTTCCAGCACTGTATCAGACTATGTTTCGCTGCTATTCATAAGGTTTTCACTGGATAATTGTCTTCAGAAGCAGGCTGTCGGGTTCTTCCTAGTCTTTGTCTGGAAGCTCAGCTGAACCTGTCTGCCATGGGTGACCCTGCAGGTATTTGAATAACAGTAGCACAGCTTCCAGCATCACAACACGCAAGCCCTCACAGTAGGACAAACTGACAGACACGAAGGGGAATCGTGGCTTACAGGGATCAATATAAAATATCTTTGCATATTTATAATTTGGGGTAATTTTTTATGTTTACTTTTATAATCGCCACCTTTACTATAAAACAGTCTTGATTTTTTTTCCTTTGGTTTATTTTTACTACAGCCAGCATTGTTGTTGTTAGGTGCCACTGAGTCAGTTCCGACTCATAACAACCCTAGGTACAACGGAACGAAACACTGCCCAGTCCTGTGCCATCCTCACAATCATTGCTATGCTTGAGCCCACTGTTGTAGCCACTATGTCAATTAATCTCATTAAAGGTCTTCCTTTTTTTCACTGACTCTTGACTTTACCAAGCATAATGTCCTTCTCCAGTGACTGATCCAGCCAGCATTACACTTAATATATTCTCTGATATCATACACACAGACACACACAGATACCTATAATGAAAACTGATACTGATGCACAGGGTCAGGAAAAGGCTAAAAAGCAGAGGGCAAAGAAAAGCAAAAATCACTAAAAGTTCTGGGCTACAACTCAGCCAGCAATCATTCACCCGAATAAAGGTTCTCTTCCACAAGTCAGCTTTTCTTTCATAAACTCAACTTCATATAAATTTATATTTATATTATGCAAATAAATTTAATCTTAATTATAATGCAACATTTTTTTCAGCAGATAAGAGGAAGGCAGTATTTGTCTTATTTTTTCCTAAAGAAAAATTAGGACTATACAAATAATTGTGTTATAGTCCACCAAGTAATTTCTATTATACTTGTCACAGTTTAACAAACCAGAAAATTAAATCTTAGAACTACTACCTTCTATTCTCGACCCCACCACTGTCCTGCTACATTATTTGACTATTTATTTGAGGAAAAGGAGGTTCTTGATTATGCTACCTCATAGGGATTTGCTGAAGTTTAATGGTTTTGAGGGAGACAGACACACAAAGAACATATTTGTGAAATTTTTTTTTTAAATAAGCTGAAATTATGTAGGAAGTTATAACAAGCTCTTTTCTTTCTAAACTAAATAACTCACAGATCTAGTTAGCCAACTGTGTATACCTAAGTCTCCCAAAAGAGAAGACTTAATAATAGTATAAATAAGAACGATATAAAAACTCAGATTTTATTATCTTCAAATATGTTCATATATACAAACTCAGTATATGTATAACAATATACTAAGCACCACCAATAACAAGATGAAACTTCCCTAAGTTTATCTCTAAACTAGAAATGAATGTAGAAATCCATTTACTAAAATACATTTAGAGTACGGAGAAAAGGCAAGGTGGGTAAATAAAAAACAATATTTTTATTAGATTTAAGACCAGATGCGTTCATCTTTGTGCTTAAAGACTATGCTAGCAATAAGTAAAAGAACCATTTCACTTTAGAATTGGACTCTGAAAACCATATTCTGCTATATACTATACAGACAACTGGTGGCGTCACTTCTCATGGTGAAGAATGCTTCTCATGCTTTTAACACCTTATAACTAAATCATCAGCAACTTGTGTTCTCTCATTACTTTATAAAAATCAACTCCAAATTTCAAACAGAGAATCTTATTACACAGAGATAGGTGAACCATAACTAAAGAGATTCAAAGAAACCAACAAATAAATAACTGAATAAGAAATCTAAAAATAAAAAGGCAAGGCCAAGAAGAGATCCGGAGTTTCTGAATTAACATCCCATATAACTTTCACTTAGGTATCACTTCTTCACACCTGCACAATATAATGGAAAGAAGCCTAGACAAGGAACTGAAAGCCTCAGGTCCCAGCTGGCACCATTTCCAGGCATATGTCCTTAGATAATAAACCACTCTGAATCTCAGTTCCACCTTGAGAAAAACACTGATACCCGGGCCTGCCTACCCCATTACTGATTTAATGAATTCACTGATTACTGAATACCTAACATTACAGCCTACTTCAACTCCTAGGTAGGGGCCTCCTTCAGCACAGGTGGCAAAAACAGTCAAGTACTTGAATATAAGGGAAAAGTTGGCGGATGGAACCCACCCAAAGGCATCTCGGAAGAAAGGCCTGGAGATCTGCTTCACCAAGAGTATAGAGGCAGAAGAATGCTATATTGCAATTCCAGGCCTATGTAATCCATATAACATGTCAATAAAAACAATGAAAATCTTGAATCAATTTAGAAAACATTCAGAGAGAAAATACTTAGAAAAAACTAACTTGTCAAAACATTTTTTTTTTTAAAAAGTTAAGAACCGATAAAAAAATAACAACAGATAGGAACTAGAAATTTAATTACTGAATAGTCTCCATGTTCCAGAGCTACTTTGCCACTGATATTCTTTGACTGAAAGCTACTGGTATCAATTTATTCCACGAAGGTTTTGAGGCGAAGGGAAAAGATACGTAGCCTTTCAGAAATAGCTCAAAATATTTCAGAAAAGAAGGGAAATTTTAATGAACCTCGAATTAAAAACAAACAAAAAATCCATAACCTCTGTACAGACAACATACATGTCTAATAACTTTGGTGATCATAAAAGGTAACAAATATCTTAGGGAGTAAATTTGGAAAAGATTCACAAATCTGGACGTTATAATCCAAAAGTTCAATGTACCTTTTCCACCATGTTTCACACTTCAAAACATTAAAATAGGCTCCTGTGTACCTACTGCAATTTTGATTAAAGCTTATACAAAATCCACAAAACTGACTTTCCATGAATAACTATCAATCATCTCACAGCTCAGAGTAACACTTGCCACCTTCCAGGTCAACTATTAACCATCTCAAGCAACCTACCTGGCATCAAAACAAAAATGGTGAAATTAGCTTATTAAAATAACATCTCAGTCTTGATTATAAATAAAAAGTTTAATAAGAATCTAGAGGTCATTTTCAAAGAAGAGTGCGAATCCAGAAATGAACATAAGCAGCCTTTCTCAATTTGAAGCATACAGTGGAAGGATGTCATCTTTTGAAAGCTGTTTAAATTCAAAGTTAGAAGTAGATATTAAAAAAAGGACGATGCTAGATTTAGTCTCTTAATTCTCATTATATAACTTATTTTCATACCCAACAGAAATCTCTGTTATCAAATCCCTACAAAAATTTCAGGATGATGATTTTTATATTAAATTGTCAAAACAAAAGTTCTTAGGACTATCCTTAAAAGTACTATTTTGTCCTTGTTTCACAAGTACATTTAGCATTCTAATTGCATCCTGTCAAACATAAAGGGAACAAAAGTTTTGGCATTCTCACAGAGTTCCAAATCTCCCATCCCTCCACTGATAGATGGATTTCAAAAAACACCAAAGGGTCATCAACATCCTTAGATGAATGCTCTTAGCACTGGGAGCCTACATCACCAGAAGCTGCTGGGAAGACTGCTGTGTGTCTGGAGGCCCCTGGAAATGTCCTGCAGGTGAAAGCAGCAGGAGACCCAGGTAACTAAAAACATCTTTGGAAGGCTGAACTCTGGACCAAATAAATATCTGGGCCAAGTGGCTCCAAAATCTCTCTAATCTCTAACTACTTCCATAAATACCAAGCTGTACAAAAGGTGAATATCATAAGCACCTTCTAACCATCAGAAACCAGAGAGGTGGCACTGCGCAGTACGTGGAGCACTGAACTGGATGGTGGATGTTCGGGGTCCAGCTTTGTGATTTACTAGGTCATTCCTCATGCGTATCATTTTATGTCTCTGGACCGCAAAGGATAACGCAAATAAACTAGAGTGTCTCTGAAGCATAAAGAACTATGACTTTGCAGAGATAAAAACATGCATATGTTTGTTGCAAAACTTTCCTTGTACCAGGCCAGGTTTGTGAATGATTTAAAAACACAAATATCTCATGAAGAAAAAACAGTCACTCTCATCTACCAAGGATGGTACCATTAATACTAAATATATATTACATGTTGGCATAAAGGCACAGGTAAATGATCCCAACTTGGAACTAAGTAACTAAAAAAAGTAACTAGTATCCCCTAAATTGTGAAAATAGACAGAAGGTGCTCCTTTAGTACCATTCTCAGGCTATTCTAATTGCTGTTAAACTGCATTAATCAGCTTACCACTACAACACAAGCAAAGTATAAGTAATCAGAATATATAATTGTCTTTCAAAGTTTCAAGTGATAAAATGCTGCTGGCCCCTTCTGCTGTCTGAGATCATAAAAAAAAAAAAAAAAAAAAGCAGTACTTAAATATAAAACACTATCGACATAACAATATGATTCCTTGGCAGGTTTTAAGAATGGCTTTCAATCAATAAATCATTTTTGGTTCAGCTGGTAGCTGTGTGCTACACTTTAAAAATGGATTAGTTCTTTAACTTTTACTGCTGACCTCCCTGCTCCACGCACACACACATGAATAATAAAAATAAATCACCCAGCAGTCTAAATTATCTTGGTAGTTTCAAGGGTTCTTAGAACTAGGCAACAGAGAGACCTCACCATACATGAGCCAGTGTCAGGGACATAGAAAACGCCTCCACTTCCAGTCGAGGCAGGGAAGGCTGCTTACTCAGAAAGTATAGTCCAAAGCTTGCGATCCACAGGCACTCATTAGTCCCTGAGTGCATCTAAAAACAACCAAAACACCAAACTAAAAACCAGTTCAACCAAGGCAAACAACCTACTGTTCTTTCACCTGGTCTGTGCTCTCTATTCCCATGATACTGCTCTAAATATTTCCTCTACAACTCTGGGCCATCCACATACATTCTGCTTGTTGAAATCCTTCAAGACCCAACTCAAAAGATGCAGCCTCCTCATAAAAATGAGATACAGTTATGCCTTCCTTAGAAATCTTTAAGAACTGTGTTGACCACTTGGACACTTTATGCTGCTTGAATTGCTCTTACTCTACCTCTGATCACAATTAATGTGCCCTTACCAGGTTATAATACAACCACAACCAGGTTACGAACTCTTTAAAGACTTATTCATCCTTGCTGAGCTGAACCCATTACCTGATTAACAAAAGCTGAGTAATGACAAGGAAACTGGTTTAAACTTCGCAAATTGGAGTGCTTTAAATCTTGATTCATTTTATTTTTGGGGGCATTTTTTCCTAAAAACTTAATTAACAATTAAATATGTAATGATTTTTTAATAATCAGATTTGTTCCTATAGAAAAATATGAGAATGTCCCTGCTTCTCTCATCTATCAACCTCTGAGAACATACCACCAGGGACCCATTATGAGTCACCAACATTGTTCTGGAAGCAGCACCTAGAACTGTACATACAGGTCCCAAATGTGAGTATCTTGTCTCTGGGCTTATTCTTTAAATCCAAACTTATTAAGTCTTGGTAAATATCATGATGTTGTGTGTGTATACTGTGTATACATACTGAATATGTGTGTGGGTAAATGTGTATGCATATATATATATATATATGGTAGTGGGTGTGTATATACACATGTATGGCACATGTAAACATACACACATATATACATGATGACAGATACACACGTATACATATACATGACATACATACCTGCATGTTGTTTGTGTTTATGGTGAAGCAGGCATTCTGACCCTCGGATGACTAATAACAGTCATTAATAACACAACACACTAATCTCTATAATTTGCGAGTCACCAAAATGTAAACCAGAAAGAGTGATTTCTTGTTCCTGTAACTAGCAAAACAAGAAAAGAACCCATTGCCATCAAGTCGATTCTGACTCATAGTGACCCTACAAGACAGAATAGAACTGCCCCACTTTCCAAGGCTATGAATCTTTAGGGAAGCAGACTGTCACATCTTTCTCCTGAAGAGCAGCTGGTGGGCTCAAACCAGCGACCTTTCAGTTAGCAACTGAGCATTTAACCACTGTGTCACCAGGGCTCTTTAACTAGCAAAAGGGGAGCTTAAAAACACTTAAAATTTCAGAGAGCTACACTGAAAATGATGAAGCGTCTAATGACAGCCCCGAGACAGGTGCTACTGCTTTGGTTATCCTTGCCACACAACCTCAGTGTCCCAGCCCATTCTTTTTGGCTATACCAAGAATGCAAGGCCCTGGCTGCTGTTTACCCTAGGCCATTTCTCAGGGTTTTATTTGCAGTAAGCAGCCTTGATGAGGTAATGTCTCCCCCCAGACAAAAATGCAGGCTTGCTTCCAATTACTATAAAAACATGAATCCCCCAAGCTCAGTGCCCTCCTGTAATGCAATTCACTGTATGCGCATATTCACTTAGGCCTCCCAGTTTGTCCCTATGGGCCTTAGAGGGTGTGGAGGAACTGTGGCAAACAGGAAGCTCTTGGCTACTGCTTTTTCCCTGACCAACAAAGTCTTTTCAGTTTCTCAGCCAGGAATCTTGGATTTTCTACCAGCATCCATGAGACAGTAACACAGCTTGTTAGCTTGTAAGTAGGGTAAGATTTCAGACCCTTGACAATCCTGAGAGTAAGAAGTAAGGAAAAAGGAAGGGCTGGATAAACTTTCCTTACCTATTCTTTATTAGTAGGCTTTAATCTTAAAAATTACCACAACGTAATTTTTATTTCACCTTAAATATTTAGAAATCAATACATAAATATATATAAGAAAATTAGCTACACATTATAAATACATGCTAAGTATGTATTACTTAGCTGACAGCTCAGTTCTTAAAAAAAAAAACAAGCCGTCTAAAAATGACCTGCACACTCAAAGTGAATAATAATGTTCCTCTAACTAAAAAAATTTCTCTCTTCAACCAAATATTCGCCTATCCAACCAAATCAATCAAATTAACCTCAGCAATCAATGAAATGTCTCAGTTTAACTGCTTTCACATCCCAAATATGCATGACTGATAAACAACATAAATTATTCTTAATATGCTACCTTCTGGTATCCGAAAATTAAGCTCTTAAATAAAAAATAATCACCATTCCTGTGTTCACAGAAAGAGATAGAAGCAGACACTGCTGATAAGGAGTGTAAATTGAAACCACTTTCTAGAGGAAATTTTGGAACTATGAACCAAAAGCCTTTAAAGTAAACCCTTTGACACTGTAATCTCATTTCTTGTGATTTATCCTAAAGGAATAATTAAAAATGTGCATAAAGATTTAAGATTATTTACTACACTGTTGCTCATAATGACAAAAGCTAAGAATAACATAAATATTCAAGAATAGGAAACTGGTTAATTAATCCACAGGATTCTTTTACAGGAAATATTGGCAAGCCATTAAAGGTTATGTGGGTAGCATATTTACTGAAATGGAAAACCATTATAACAAGTGTGAAAAAGTTATAAAATAATGCATACAGCATAATCCTACATTTAAAGGCTTTTTTCTTATATGTAAACTAAAAGAGCCAGCTTTACATGACCCGCTAATATAAAATTTTTATTTTCTTCTTTTTATCTGTCATTTCCTACAGTTAACACATACCACTTGTATAATTTAAAAATACATTTTTAAGAGTAAGCATCAAATTAATGACACAATTATTGTTCAATGTAGGCAACTAGTTATATAAATAATCCATATTTTGTCTCACTCTGTAAAGACTGAGAGTGGCATAAAGACATCAACAAAGGACGAGATTAAGTCAGAAAACAGAAAAAGGATAGAAAACAAAAAAAAAACGTTGCCATCAAGTCGATTCTGACTCACAGCAAATCTATAGGACAGAGTAGAACTGCGCCACAGTGTTTCCAAGGAGCAGCTGATGGATTCGAACTGCCATCCTTTTGGTCTCAGCCACTGCACTATCAGGGCACCGAAAAAGAACGGAGAGGCAGTTAATTTTATAGTAAAAACCAAAACGTAACAGTGGAAAGGACGTCAACTTAAAATGCATCACACTCTTTACCTCATTAACCAACTCCTCTGAATCCATTCTTTTCAGCATAAACAGCTACCATATCTAATTCTTTTAACTCCTTTCCTCAAAAGAAATTCCTCTTAAGCTGCTCCGAACATTTGCTACTATTCTCAACACTTCAAATCAAAATGACTTCAACTAATTTTTAGCACAGCTTGAATATAAACCAAAAATGTATAACTCTGTTGGATAATAATATATGTTTACTGTTGCATGTCTCCGTGTGTGTATGTATTCTTTTACTAAGCTCTAAAAAAAAGAAAAAAATCATTTTTTTTCCTTAATTTAATCATGTCTACCTGACCTAGTATAACACACATATGGATAATTTTATAACGTAACAGAAATTTCTTGAGGTAATTTTAACAAGCATTTAGTCAAGATAAAATCAGGAAGGATAAGTTATTTGATAATTTAAATATACACACCAATTTCATAGGCTACTTTCGTAGTCAGCTTTTTAAAAAATGAAAGAAATGTAGAAGAAAAATTTTTGTTCATAAGAATTTATAAGCTAGGTAAAATGTTTAGCTTTGTATTATGTAAATGAACACAGGACATTCTCAAGAAGCATGAGCATAAGTATGTCAAGACACACACACACACACACACACACACACACACACACACACAGAGCCCAGATATAACCAAAGAAAGAGGACTGAAAGACAAAAGCCTAATTTGTTAAATTATTAAAAATTATTTCCTGCTTTAACAGAAAAATCACTAACCTGTAAAAAATTGCTTCACCATTTAAATCAAATGGCAGCAATAATAATAGAATCAAAAAATAAAATTGATTATTTGGGTATCTAAATTAGAAACCCTGGTTATGTGATGGTTAAGCACTCAGCTGCTAACGGAATGGTCAGTGGTTCAAACCCACCTGCCACTCTGCAAGGGAAAATTACCTGGCAATCTGCTCCTGTAAAGATTATGGCCTAGGAAACCCTATGGAGCAGTTCTACTCTGTCATATAGGGTTGCTGTGAGTAGGAACTGATGGCACCCAAACACAATTTAAACATATATACTATCAACCTAGGAAAACAGATGAATAAGGAAATAAAGAATACATTTCAAAATCATTAAAACTTACCCAATGATGGCTGTACTTAAAATTGGATAATTTAAAAATGATTATGCAACTGTATCGCATTTAAAATTAATAATCACAAAGGCTGAGAAACAGACCTTATGACTTACGAAATGATTAAAACGACATTCCTTAGCTATCTTAACAACTGTCATTAATAACTTAATGACATTCCTTAGCTATGTTATCCATTGTCATTAATAACTTAATCTTTAACATACCATACATAATCACTACCTTCCTGGAGTATTTGCTCTAGCTCAAGTAAGAATATTTCTCCAGTTCCCACTGGGCAAATAACCTACACTTTTTGCACATAAACACATTAAAGAATGAAGATTAGCTAAATTTCACACTAATTTCCAGACATAGTTACAATAGAGAATGACTATTTAAGCTCAAAGCCATTCAATGATTTACTAGTATCAACTGGGCTAAAATGCTGAACAGATATTGATATTTAGATACCTACTTTCTAGGACTATGTTACAACTTCCATAGTTGATACTACAGAAAGCTCAAGAATGTCTCCCTAGTTAGAGATATACAGCATTCTTAGAATAAAGAGACCAGGGCCAATAACGACCACCATACTGTCAAATCAGGTGGTCCATTTTGTAATAGCAGATTCTGGAACATTTAACATAGGTTTACACTCCCTTCTTCTTGGAACACTGTCTGCTGTGATACCATGATCTCCTGGTTTTTGACTGGACCTTCTCAGGCTCTTCCACTGGTCTCTTCTCCCTTGCCCAATACCTGAATGTCACAGGGCTCAGGACTCTTGTGTTTTTTATTTTTTTTTTTGTCTACACCTATTCCCCAAATGATCTTATCCAGTATTATTTTAAATACAAATAGATGCTGATGAATCCCAAATCTATAAATCCAGCTCTGATCTCGCTAGGTCCTTTTATCCAACTGTCTGCTCAACAAGTTCACTTGAATGTTTAAAAGGCACCTGAACACATTCGAAACAAAAATTATGAGGTGGGGCCAAGATGGCAGAATAGACAAACGCTTCCGGCGAGCCCTCTTACAACGAAGACCTGAAAACACAAGTGAAACAAGTATATTTACGACAAGCTAGGAGCCCTAAACATCAAACACAAGTTTAGAAAACGAAGTGAGGGGAAGGGGGAGGAAGAAACGATTCAGAAGTAGAGAGGAGTTACCGGACCTGAATCGCCGGGAGCCATCTGGCACCATTCCCAGGAGTGGCTGCAGTGGGCTGATACTAGCATTCAGCCTCAGTTTCCTCAGGAAGAAGCACCCAGCTGCACAGCCTACTCACACCTCAGGAACTAGGGAAGAACAGCACTCTCAGCAAAAGCTATGTACTTGGCGTATATTTTACTTAAGCGGGCTTCAGCGGCTGTTGATCTCCCTGGGCCTGAGATAGGCCCTGTTGAGTGCCTACAGCCATCCTCCAGGCCCTGGAAAAGGAATAAATTCGCAACTGGGGGAAAAGACAATTTGCCAGCTCTACTAACTGGGGAAGTTCAGGACAGAAGCAGCTCCTGTCCAGGCATAAACAGTCTGTGGACTTTGAGTACCTTTCCCCTCTGCATGGACCTGTGTGGGCCTGTTTCAGGAGAAAAGGCCCTTGTTGGCAGACTACAACTGTTTCACCTGTGTGGTGGAGAGGGGGGTATTTGATGTTTAACACCACTTTGCCTATTAAACAGGGTCCTCACCTACCCATATCAGGGGCCTAAGGACTGGTGGCTCCACTCAGGTCACCCAGCCACCCATGACAGGGGTCCAAGGATAACTGGAACGCTCCAGTCCTTACAACCAAAAACACTGGGTGCCCATTGTACGTCGGCAGAACCCACACACCTGTACCCTCAAGAGAACAGGGACATGCTTTCCTCACAGACACTTAGGGAACGATTCTCAACCCCCTGCCTTGTTCAGAGTGCAACCCCCTGCTGAAACCAGATACCGGTACCTACATCAATCACCCCTGCCCCTCTAAGACTGTAGGACAGAGCCTGTACCACACACTTGATGATCAGCTACCTGGACACCTGGGCTGAATCCACACAAGAAAAGTGAATGGACTCCTAGACTGATATACCTGATAACAGCTCTAGCCAGCTGGGGACAGGATGTCAGAGCTCCAAAGGAGAAAATAATCAAGCTAGCTCACTCAAGTAACCCATCTGGGCATATCAAAACAAAACAAAGCAAGAAGCTGGGATACAGTAAGCAAACATAAAATAAACTAATACCTTATAGATGGCTCGGAGACAAGTGTCAATATCAAGTCACGTAAAGAAACAGACCACGATCGCCTCAACAAGCTCTCAAAACAAAGAATCAAGGGATCTTCTAGATGAGAGTACCTCCCTGGAATTACCAGAGGCAGAATACAAAAGATTAATATACAGAACCCTTTAAGACATCAGGAAGGAAATCAGGGAATACACAGAACAAGCCAAGGAACACACAGATAAAGCAACTGAAGAAATTAAAAAGGTTATTCAGGAACATAATGAAAAATTTAATAAGCTGGAAAAATCCATTGACAGACAGCAATCAGAAATTCAGAAGATTAACAATAAAATTACAGAATTAGACAACTCAATATAAAGTCAAAAGAGGAGAATTAAGCAAGTGGAAGGCAGAATTTGTGAGCATGAAGATAAAGCACTTGGCACCAATATATTTCAGGAAAAATCAGATAAAAGAATTTTAAAAAATGAAGAAAACTTAAGAATCATGTGGAACTCTATCAAGAGAAATAGCCTATGAGTGATTGGAGTATCAGAGCAGGGAGGGATGACAGAAAATAAGGAGAGAATTATCAAAGATTTTTTGGCAGAAAACTTCTCTGATATTGTGAAAGTTATGAGAAGATATCTATCCAAGATGCTCACTGAACTCCGCATAAGGTAGATGTTAAAAGAAAGTCACCAAGACATATTATAATCAAACCTGCCAAAACCAAGGATAAAGAGAGAATCTTAAGAGCAGCTAGGGAGAAACAAAAGTCACCTACAAAGGACAGCCAATAAGAATAAGCTCAGACTACTCTGCAGAAACCATGCAGGCAAGAAGGTAATGGGGATGACATATAAAAAATTGAAGGAAAAAAACTGCCAACCAAGAATCATATATCCAGCAAAACTGTCTCTCAAATATGAAGGTGAAATTAGGACATTTCCAGATAAACAGAACTTAACGGAAATTGTAAAAAACAAAACGAAAACTACAAGAAATACTAAAGGGAGTTCTTTGGTTAGAAAATCAATAATATCAGGTATCAACTCAAGACTAAAACACTAGGCAGAGCAATCAGATGTCAATCCAGACAGGGAAATCACAAAAATAAATCAAGATTAAAAAATGCTCAAAACAGGGACACAGCTATGTTGTTATGTAAAAACGACAACATTAAAACAATAAACAGGGACTAAGAAATGTAGTCATAGATCTTTCGTACGGACAGGAAGGCAAGGCGATACAAAGAAATAAAAGTTAGGTTTAAATTTAGAAAAATAGGGGTAAATAATAAAGTAACCACAAAGGAGACAAACTATCCTACACATCAAAATAAAATACAAGAAAAAAACAGGCTCGGCAGAAACAAAACCAACAATAATGAATATGAGGAAAAGACAATATATAAAGATTATCTACTCAGCACAAAAAAATTAAAAGGGAAAAACGGTCAACAACACACAAAAAAGGACATCAAAATGACAGCATTAAATTCATACCTATCCATAATTACGCTGAATATAAACGGACTAAATGCACCAATAAAGAGACAGAGAGTGGCAGAATGGATTAAAAAACAACATCTGTCTATATCCTGCCTACAAGAGACACACCTTAGAGACACAAACAAACGAAAACTCAAAGGATGGACAAAATATATATAAAGCAAATGACAATCAAAAAAGAGCAGGAGTGGCAATATTAATTTCTGACAAAATAGACTTTAAAGTTAAATCCACCATAAAGGATAAGGAAGGACACTATATAACAATTAAAGGGACAATATACCAGGAGGATATTACCATATTAAATATTATTGTACCCATAAATAAAACAAACTCTATCAGCACTGAAAAGTGAGATAGACAGCTCCACAATAATAGTAGGAGACTTCAACACACCACTTTCTTCCAGAAAGAAGCTCAATAAAGACACGGATGATCTAAATGCCACAATCAACCAACTTGACCTCATAGACATATACAGAACACACCACCCAACAGCAACCAAGTATACTTTCTTTTCTAGTGCACATGGAACATTCTCTAGAATAGACCACATACTAGGTCATCAAGCAAGCTTTAGCAGAATCTAAAACACTGAAATATTACAAAGCATCTTCTCTGACCATAATGCCATAAAAGTGGAAATCAATAACAGAAAAAGCAGGGAAAAGAAAACACTTGGAAACTGAACATACCCTGCTCAAAAAAGGCTAGATCATAGAATACATTAAGGATGGAATAAAGATATTCAGAGAATCCAATGAGAATGAAAACACTTCCTATCAGAACCATTGAGACACAGCAAAAGTAGTCCTCAGAAGTCAATTTATATCAGTAAATGCACACATACAAAAAGAAGGGACAAAATTAAAGAATTATCCCTACAACTTGAACAAATAGAAAGAGGGCAACAAAAGAAACTCTCAGGCACCAGCACCAGAAGAAAACAAATAATAAAAATTAGAGCTGAACTAAATGAAATAGAAAACAGAAAAACAATTGAAAGAATTAACAAGACTAAAAGCTAGTTCTTTGAAAACAATCAACAAAATTGATAAAACACTGGCCAAACTGACAAAAGAAAAACACGAGGAAGGAAATAACCCAAAGAAGAAATGAGATGGGCGATACTCTAACAAATTCGAAAACCTAGAAGAAATGGATGAATTCCTAGTAACACACTACCTACCTAAACTAATACAAACAGAGGTACAACAATTAAATAAACCCACAACAAAAGAAGAGATTGAAAAGGTAATCAAAAAGCTCCCACCTAAAAAAAAGGCCCTGGCCCAGATGGCTTCACTCCAGAGTTCTACCGAACTTTCAGAGAAGAGTTAACACCACTACTACGAAAGGTATTTCAGAGCATAGAAAAGGACGGAATACTCCCAAACTCATTCTATGATGCCAGCATACCCCTGATACCAAAACCAGATGCAAAAATCCTCAACAAAATTCTAGCCAATAGAATTCAACAACATATCAAAAAAATAATTCATCACGACCAAGTGGTATTCATACCAGGTATGCAGGGATGGTTCAACACTAGAAAAACAATTAATATAATCCATCATATAAATAAAACAAAAGACGAGAATCACATGATTTTATCAATTGATGCAGGAAAGCAATCTGACAAAAAAACTCTCAGCAAAACAGGAATAGAAGGAGAATTCCTCAACATAAAAAACGGCATTTATACAAAGCCAATAGCCAACATCATCCTAAATGGAAAGAGCCTGAAAGGCATTCCCCTTGAGATCGGGAGCCAGACGAGGATGCCCTTTACCATCACTCTTACTGAACACTGTGTTGGAGGTGCTGGCCAGAGTAATGAGGCTAGATAAAGAAATTAAGGGCATCCAGACTGGCAAGGAAGAAGTAAAAGTGTCCCTATCTGTAGATGACATGATCTTATACACAGAAAACCCTAAGGAATCCTCCAGAAAACTACTGAAACTAATAGAAGAGTTCAGCAGAGTATCAGGTTACAAGATAAACATACGAAAATCAGTTGGATTCCTCTATACCAACAAAAAGAACATCAAAGAGGAAATCACCAAATCAATACCATTTACAGTAGCCCCCAAGAAGATAAAATACTTGGGAATAAATCTTTCCTGAGACTGTAAAAGACTTATACAAAGAAAACTACAAAACACTTCTGCAAGAAACAAAAAGAGGCCTACATAAGTGGAAAAATATACCTTGCTCATGGATAGGAAGACTTAACATTATAGAAATGTCTATTCTATCAAAAGCGATCTATATATTTAATGCAATTCCAGTCCAAATTCCAACGACATTCTTTAATGAGATGGAGAAACCACCAACTTCATATGGAAGGGAAACAGGCCCCAGATAAGTAAAGCATTACTGAAAAAGAAGAACAAAGTGGGAGACCTCAATCTACCTGATTTTAGAACCTATTATACCACCACAGTAGTCAAAACAGCCTAGTACCGGTACAACGACAGATACACAGACCAATGGAAAAGAATTGAAAATCCAGATATAAATCCATCCACATATGAGCAGTTGATATTTGACAAAGACTCCAAAACAGTTAAAGGGGGAAAAGACAGTCTTTTTAACAAATGGTGCTGGCATAACCGGATATCCACCTGTAAAACAATGAAACAAGACCCATACCTCACACGGTGCACAAAAATGAAGTCAAAATGGGTCAAAGACCTAAATATAAAATCTAAAACTATAAAGATCATGGAAGAAAAAATAGGGACAATGTTAGGGGCCCTAATACATGGCATAAACAGTATACAAAACATTACTAACAATGCAGAAGAAAAACTAGATAACTGGGAGCTCCTAAAAATCAAACACCTATGCTCATCCGAAGACTTCACCAAAAGAGTAAAAATATCACCTATAGACTGGGAAAAAGTTTTTAGCTATGACATTTCCAATCAGTGCCTGATTTCTAAAATCTACATGATACTGCAAAAACTCAACTACAAAAAGACAAATAACCAAATTAAAAAATGGGCTAAAGGTATGAACAGAAACTTCACTAAAAAAGACATTCAGGTAGCTAACAGTTACATGAGGAAGTGCTCACAATCATTAGCCATCAGATAAACGCAAATCAAAACTACAAAGAGATTCCACCTCATTCCATCAAGGCTGGCATTAATCCAAAAAACACAAAATAATAAATGTTGGAAAGGTTGTGGAGAGACTGGAACACTTACACAGTGCTGGTGGGAATGTAAAATGGTACAACCACTTTGGAAACTGATTTGGCGCTTCCTTAAAAAGCTAGAAATAGAACTACCATACAATCCAGCAATACCACTCCTTGGACTATATCCCAGAGAAATAAGAGCCTTTACACAAACAGATACCTGTGCACCCACGTTCACTGCAGCACTGTTTACAATAGCAAAAAGAAGGAAGCAACCAAGGTGCCCATCGACAGATGAATGGATAAATAAATTATGGTATATTCACACAATGGAATACTCCACATCGATAAAGAACAGTGATGAATCTGTGAAACATTTCATAACATGGGGGAATCTGGAAGGCATTATGCTGAGTAAAATTAGTCAGCTGCAAAAGGACAAATATTGTGTAGGACCACTATCATAACAGCTCGAAAAATAATTTAAACAGAGAAGAAATATTCTTTGAGGGTTACAAGACAGGAGAGGGAGGCAGAGGGGTATTCACTAATTAGATAGCAGATAAGAACTACTTTAGGTGAAGGGAAAGACAGTACACAATACAGGGGAGGTCAGCACAACTGGACTAAACCAAAAGCAAAGAAGTTTCCTGAATAAACTGAATGCTTCAAAGGTCAGCATAGCAGGGGCAGGAGTTTGGGGACCATGGTTTCAGGGACATCTAAGTCAATTGGCATAATAAAATCTATTAAGATAACATTCTGCATTCCACTTCGGAGAGCGGCGACTGGGGTTTTAAACACTAGCAAGTGGCCATCTAAGATGCATCTGTTGGTCTTAACCCACCTGGAGCAAAGGAGAATGAAGAACACCAAAGACATACGGTAATTAGGAGCCCAAGAGATGAAAAGGCTACATAAGCCAGAGACTACATCAGCCTGAGACCAGAAGAACTAGATGGTGCCCAGCTACAACCAATGACTGCCCTGACAGGGAACACAACAGAGAGCCCCTGAGGGAGCAGAAGAGTGGTGGGATGCAGACCCCAGATTTCTGTAAAAAGACCAGACTTAATGGTCTGGCTGAGACTAGAAGGACCCTGGTGGTCATAGCCCCCAGACCTTCTGTTAGCCCAGGACAGGAACCATTCCTAAAGCCAACTCTTCAGACAGGGATTGGACTGGACAATGGGATAGAAAAAAAAGATGCTGGTTTACTTCTTGGATGAAGTAAACACTTGAGATTATGTTGGCATCTCCTATCTGGAGGGGAGATGAGAGCGCAGAGGGGATTAGAAGCTGGCAGAATGGACATGAGAGAGTGGAGGGAAGAAGCAGACTGTCTCATTAGGGGGTGAGCTATTAGGAGTATACAGCAAGGTGTATATAAATTTTTGTATGAGAGCCTGACTTGATTTATAAACTTTCATTTAAAGCATAATGAAAATTAAAAAAAATAAAGCAAAACTCATGATGATCCACTCAAACCTGCCCGTCACCAGTCTTCCCTATAGAAGCAAATGACACCGCCTTTCATGCAGTTGTGCATTCTGCACTTTTCCTCGAATTCTACAACACCCCCTCAGCAGGATCTACTCTCCGAAACATAGCCCCAGTCAGTCCATTTCTCACCTGGGGGTTAAATTACCTATAGACTCCTGTTTCCTTAAGAAAAGGAAAAACTGGTTATAGATGCTGACATAGACAGCATTTATCACACGAAAAAAATGAAAGTTTGTGCAGAAAACTACCAAAAGTGATTGCTTAGAAGCATCCTAAATGCAATGATAGAAGAGAATTAAGAACCTGAAAGGGAAGGGTGAGAGAAGCTAGTCAAGGGCAGAGTCAATTTAGAAGGAGATGCACTCCACAACTCTGTGCCACCCCATCAACTGTTGCCACCTGTGTGACTGAGTCCTCTGATTCCTGCATGAGTAAAGGATTATGATGGAACAAAAAAACTTTTGGCAAACATATTTGTTTTTATTTTAGTAGCATTTTTAAATAGTAAGTGCTAAGAAGAATGGAATATTAATGTAAAAACTAAAAAAGAGACTTAGGAACAGTAATTAAATTACTACATACTGTACAGAGATCCTTATATTGCAGCTTTTGGAATTTTGTATCTGTGTTTCCTGCACATAGTTCCACATAACCAAGCACAACTTGAAACACGGTATTGTGAATGGCTTGGGTGAAGTGCATATGAAGTTGATCCATTGCTGTCTGTGGGAAAGAAAAGAAAAAAAAAAATACAATATAACTTCTTGTTATTAATGCAAGTAAATGTCAACAGATTGGAAAAACACAGGAAAACATCTTTACCAACTACAGTTAAAGCACAAAGATCACTGCTATTCACAGAATTATAACTGCAGTGTTGATTACTTGCAAATAACCCTTCAACTAACCAAAACATCATGCTGCTGAAGATAAGTGTGAATCATGAACACTGCTCTGCTGCTCTGTATTTATGATTGTGTTCCCATCGAAATCTATTTCAATGCTGTCATGCACAATCACACCTCAGGATCTCGTCTGCCATCAGATATTCATTCTTTTACATCATGCAGAGCACTTCTCAATGGTCACCTCATCAGAGAAGTCTTTTTGGATAATCTCATATAAATCAGTACTTCCTATCACTCTATCTTCTAATCCTCATTTATATTTTTAGAGTACTTGTTACCAACCAACATCACATTCATTTCTTTCTTTAATATCTGTCTCCTCCACTAGAATGTAAGTTCCACGAGGGTGTATATCTAGGTGCCTAGAGCAATGCACATAATAGATCTCAATAAATATTTAATGAATGAAAGAACAAATCTTACAGGGAAAATTGGGAGTATACCATATTTTTATGCAAATAGCACATACCTTTTATATTTGTTTGTGTAAAAACATGGTAATGGCATTTTCAAAGGTCTTTAAATATGTCTCTCAAAACTGCCAAGTGTCTTCTTTCTTGTACTTTTTCCTACATATTGCTTAAGAACTGAAAATTAATAAAGTATGATAATGGAGGGTATGGTGAAATGAGTTCCTTTATGTGGTCTCTTGCCTTGGTTCTTTGGAAAAATAGATTGAGAGAATTTTCCCCTAAGCCCTGAGGCGTTACATTTGCCCTAGTTTCTACCCCAGAGGGTTTATTACTTACGTCCAGGTTAACTGACATTTCCTGGGTAAACTGTAAACAACCTGACTTTTTGTTTAGCCCTGGGCTGCAGCCTACCCTGTGATTGGTACGCACCTTGTTGGGATTGGTCAATAGACTATGCAAATGAAGTGACTATAGACCATGCAAATGAAGTGACTATAGCCTACTATGCAAATAAGCATCTGTGGCCTACTGAGAGTGGACCGGTCAGTTTGTGGCCTTGGTGGGAGGGCCATGCCTTGAAATTTACGAGGTGTTTGTAGATATATGCATCCAGTCTGGAAGAGGTTTTACAGACAGAAAGCAGCAGGAAGAAAAGCAGAAGGAAAAAAGGAGAGAAGAACCAGAAATAGAGAGGAGGCAAGGAACCCCCTAAAAGAGCTGTAAAATGGTCCAGGTTGTAATATTGAAGGTGGCATGAAGCCCAGAAGAGCCCAGCGGCAAAGCCAGTGGTGACCGATGTCAGGGCCAAGAGAAGCCTGTCCTCAGGGGACAGAGAAGAGCCTGTCCTCAGGGGACAGAGAAGAGCCTGTCCTCAGGGGGCTGAGAGGAAGTCTGCATGGTCTAGAGGAGCTGAGACAGCTGTCCAGTACTAAGAAGGGAGGCTTTGCCTGCCTGCTTCCTGATTCTGAGTTGTACCCTATTCCTCTAAGTACAGTTCATGAGTTTCATGAGATGTTGTAGTGAATTGCCAAACCCAAACGGGGAGGCAAGAGTGCTAAGGGGAGGGAGAGCGGCCAGTGTAGGAGATGGAGTGGTACAGCAGCTTAGAGAATGTGGAAATCTGGGATAGATTTTACCTCCGCCTCATAGGAATTGGCTTTGTGCTGATTCTTACATTTTAGGTTATTTATACAGAGGGAAACATTTAAAGAATGAAACATTTATATCTATCATGTCTAAATGTTGTATAAATATATAAACTTCTACAAAAGACACAATCAGCTTTCAAGCCATGGCAGGTTTCAAGATTTTCAAGGAAGCCTTGAGCAGTTAAGAGTATATAAAACCATGCATTATGAAAGTAGTTATGAACATTTTGGGGACAGTAGAACCCTTTGAAGAATCTGATAAATGCAATGGACTTGTTTTTACAGATAAAGGTACACAATGTGCAACGGTTTACATGCCATTTAGAGAGTCATGCTGGCCCATCTAAGAACCCATGAAGCTCCAAATTAAGAACTCCTGATCCAGGACCAAGAGCTGAGGTAAAAAAGACTACGTGTCTCCTTCCATTGAATTATTTTATAATATACATAAAAAAAAACCTACATAAAATTGTGGAAATACTGAATTTGACAAACACTACGCAGTACAAAACAAATTTCTGTAATGTTTTAATCACACTACATACACATGGAACAACTAAATTCCATCTGTTAATACACCATAAAAACTTACTTATTAAATGAAATCCACAAAGGATACTACATTAGTAATATTCAGACTTAAGCAATCATAAAGATCAATATATTTCTGATTAAGAAAAAAGCAAGCATCCTTTCAAAACTAACCTGTGTTTTTCCAAGAAGTCGATAAGCTTGTTGAACCTTGGTATAATGGTTAATGTCAAAATTCTTGCAGATTTTGGAAAGAGCTACATCCAATTGTTCCTATGTAATTAAAAGAGGAAGCAAATTAAAAAAGATTAAGGAATTATGTTTCCAGGGCAATATCTAAGTACATTTAGTATCACACTGAATTTGGCCATCAAAAACAAATTTAGGTAAATTTATAAATAAATGATTATTTATTATCATTTATTAAAAACTGTAATCAAGTTTACCAATATATTATCAATATTTCAGTTTCTAAAAGCCTGTGCCTAGAGTCTCAAGTTACACATACTCAATATATTTTCTTAAGGATTTTTTTTTTTTTTTTGCTTAACTTTATGTTCCCTGAAGCATGAGCTAAAACCTTAAAAATTAAATGAACTAAATTTATGGAACTACTGAGAAATAATAAAACAATCCTGTAATCACTGGGGAAGTAATTCTCAAAAAAACTGTATTGATCTTAAAATACATACCTCAAGGTTTACACTTCTGTAACTAAATATACTGACAGTATGAGTTTCTATTTCATTAATTTCATTTTAAAATAATGACTTTCTATATAAGTATAGAATAATATTGTATTTTAAGAGTCAAGAAAATTAAAAATATACAGAGGATTGTTTACTTATAAGATTTTTAAAGCAGCTGCTTTTATGATTATCAAATAAATGAGCTTTTTTTACGATTGTGAATACCTGCACTCATGACCAAGAACTCTTTTCATAAAAGGTCACCTGAAAGTCCAGCTTTAACTGTTCTAAGTCCTCTATCAGGAAAACAATAACATAAAATTCCAGAAGAAACTAAATTATTCTTATTATATGTGTTAAAATGAATACCCTGGTTGGCAAAGACTGCCAAGGAAAGAGACAAACTCTGAACATATAAACGTAAGAGGAAAGGCAAAGCTTCACGTCCATAATGACTTACCTTTTCCTTTCTAGCTGCTGTATTTGTGAGGAACTGTGAGCTATTATTACGTGGTTTAGGAATTTAGGAAGGCTTTTATCAGCTAATAATTAAGTAAATCGACTCACAAAACTAAAAAGGACAACCAGCTGATAATCAAAAAATAATACATGGAAAGTATTTGGGCTATAATTTAGATAATGAGGATATAACTATGGCTAACAGTTTCAGGATTTTCTAGAAATAAAATACTGTTTTCAGATCCTATGATTTCAAAAGTATTATCAAGTTTACAAGCAGATTAACATTAACTTAGCCATCAAGAGATGTTCAAAATAAACACCTGAAACACTGCTAATAACAATATGAAAGCCAAAATATAAGGTGCATTTATGCCATTCAAAAAGCTTTGAAAACAAAGTTGTTTTAACTTATGACGGGACCTTTCTTACCTCAATTTGTTCTAAAGTATCCTGCAGCTTTGAATTCAGTTCACTATTTAATAAAACAGAATTAGAAGTATGTATCATTAAAATAGATAAACTAAGTGTTAACTAAATATATACTAACTATATATAAATACTCAATAAATCCAAAGACAGACAGTATGAGCCATAAGTCTCACTGATTCTACAGCAGCCATTTGGAAGTACTTCTATACTACTGAGTCTACTGGAATTTAAAAGACATTTTCATCTGTATACATACATAGAAATAAAATTATACTTTCTTATATTTTCAAAAAGAAAATTGAAAGAACTCAAAATTAGTAAAAAAAAAAAAAAAGGTTACTTTTGGTGGGAAGGAGGGGCTAGAGTGGCAGTAATAAGGACAAAAGACAGACTTCTCTGAATGTACATTGTTTTATATTTTTGACTGGAGCCACAGAAATGTTTTTCATAATTAAAAACTAAAACTGAATGATTAAAAGAAAGTAATTCCTGAAAATACACAAAATGAAGCAAATGAACCTAACTATGTATCAAAATGGTAAAAAATTTATTTCAAAAAGCACAGTGATTTTACTATATACTCTTAATGGTATATATCTAAGAACGTTATTATTATTTTAAACTATTTTATGTAATAAACCTATATATAAGGATATACATAACTTATATTCCCAGCCTGTTGTTGTCGAGTTAATTTCGACGCATAGCAACCCTACAGGACAGAGAAGAACTGCCCCACCAGACGTTCAAGGCTGAAATCTCTATAGAAGCAGACTGCCACAACTTTCTTCTGCAGAGCTGCTGGTGGATTCAAACCACCAACCTTTTGGTTAGCACCACCATGTATGTTACAGTAGTGATTATGTTGATGTCATTAAGCCCGAAGACTTTCAGCATTAGAAAATAATAAAAGAATGTAAAATTAAATTTGTGATTAAAGTCTATTTCTACATGATTTCATGATGGGTTTCTCTCTTTCTAAAAGAAAATATATTACCTATCTCTGTCCACTGAAAAAGCCATAAGAACCAGCAGTTATTTGCAGTCCTAGACTACAGTCTGTAGACACCATTAACTCATAACAGTAAGGGCTCCTAAGTGAAATAGCTGATTTCAGATCTGGAGTAAAAAAGGTACAAAATCAGCCAGAACTATCATTGTACAGAAAAGAAAGCTATCAAAAACAAGTGGAGAGCGGGGGCCAAGATGGCGGACTAGGTGGACGCTACCGCGGATCCCTCTTGCAACAAAGACTCGGAAAAACAAGGGAATCGATCACATACATAACAATCTACGAACTCTGAACAACAAGCACAGACTTAGAGACGGAAAACGAACAAATACGGGCAGACAGCGACTGTTTTCAGAACTAGGAGCCAGCGCACCAGGCAGGTGACCTTCGGAGCTCGATCGGGGGCAGAGCCCAGGGGGGCAGACGGCACAGAAAGGGGGCCCACCCCTTCCCCCCCGAACCCATCCCAGGAGGAAGCCCAGCAGGTTGGCGTGGGCGGCGTAGGGGCGCAGCCGGAGGGAGAAGCACCCAGGAGGCAGTGACTGATCTGGGAGGGGGGAGAACAGCGTCCCAGCTGGGGTGCCGTCCCACCGGGAGTTAGGCGAGAAGCCGACGGGGCGCGAGCGGGTGGGGGGTCAACTATATTTCCCTAAAGTGACCCCAGGGCGGGGCCCACACGTTCGTGCGGGAGGACGCACACCCAGTCCGCGCGTGTGGCACGGCACACCAGAGGGAGAAATCTCCGAAAGTGTCTGGTCTCAAAACAGGGAAAGCAGCATCCCAGATGGGCAGCCATTCCGCTGGGATCTGGGCGCGCGCGCGGGCGGGGCATGAGCGCGGGGTCCATTTTTATTACCCTGAATTGACCCAGGGGGCGGGACCACCTGGTCGTGCGAGTGACGCCCTCTCAGTTTGCGCGAGAGGTGTGGCACACCGGAAGGAGAAGTCCCCGGGAGGAACTGATTGGTCCCGAAGCGCAGAAAGTAGCGTCCCAGACAGGGTGCCGTCTTGCCGGGGCTTGGGCACGCGCACGAGCGGGGCGTGAGCACGGAGTCCATTTTTATTGCCCTGAATTGACCCAGGGGGCGGGCCCACCTGGCCGTGCGGAGGAACTGATTGGTCTCGAAGCGCAGAAAGTAGCGTCCCAGACGCGGTGCCGTCCTGCCGGGGCTTGGGCGCGCGCACGAACGGGGCGTGAGCGCGGAGTCCATTTTTATTGCCCTGAATTGACCCAGGGGGTGGGCCCACCGGGCCGTGCGGAGGAACTGACTGGTCCCGAAGCGCAGAAAGTAGCGTCCCAGACGGGGTGCCGTCCTGCTGGGGCTTGGGCGCGCGCACGAGCGGGGCGTGAGCACGGAGTCCATTTTTATTGCCCTGAATTGACCCAGGGGGCGGGCCCACCTAGCCGTGCAGGTGACCCCAAACCAGTTCACGCGAGAGGTGTGGCGCTCTGGAAGGAGAAGTCCCGGGGAGGAAGTGACTGGTTCCCGAACAGGGAAAGCAGCGTCTTAACCCGGAAGTCATCCCGCTGGGATTTGGGCGTGCGCACAGGCGGGGCGTGACCGCGGGACCTAATTATAATCGCCTGAATAGACCCTGGGGGCGGGCCCACCCGTTCGTGCGGGAAACGCCCACCCAGTGCCCACGAGCGGTGCCGCGCACCAGAGGAAGTCCCCAGGAGGAATTGACTGGTTTCCGAGCAAGGAAAGCAGTGTCCTAGCCAGGGACCCGTCCAGCCCGGATTTTGGCGAACGGGGGCGGAGCGTGAACGTGGTGTTCAGCTCTATATTCTGTGGTGCTACACTCCTAGCTCTCAGATCCCTCCCCCACCCTCCCCAGGCGACCCCATTAACATCCGAATACCCGGAGCCAGAGAGAGAATTCAGATAGGGATCTGACTGCATTTTTTTTTAGCTGACTACTTGGAAAATCTAGTTTCCCAGTGATGGCTCGTAGACAGCAGTCCATATCAAACCACATAAAGAAACAGACCATGACAGCTTCTCCAACCCCCCAAACAAAAGAATCAAAATCTTTCCCAAATGAAGATACAATCCTGGAATTATCAGATACAGAATATAAAAAACTAATTTACAGAATGCTTAAAGATATCACAAATGAAATTAGGATAAATGCAGAAAAAGCCAAGGAACACACTGATAAAACTGTTGAAGAACTCAAAAAGATTATTCAAGAACATAGTGGAAAAATCAACAAGTTGCAAGAATCCATAGAGAGACAGCATGTAGAAATCCAAAAGATTAACAATAAAATTACAGAATTTGACAACGCAATAGAAAGTCAGAGGAGCAGACTCGAGCAATTAGAATGTAGACTGGGACTTCTGGAGGACCAAGGAAACAATACCAACATAGCTGAAAAAAAATCAGATAAAAGAATTAAAAACAATGAAGAAACCCTAAGAATCATGTGGGACTCTATCAAGAAGGATAACTTGCGAGTAATTGGAGTCCCAGAACAGGGAGGGGGGACAGAAAACACAGAGAAAATAGTTGAAGAACTCCTGACACAAAACTTCCCTGAAGGCATGAAAGAAGAAAGGATATCTATCCAAGATGCTCATCGAACCCCATTTAAGATTGATCCAAAAAGAAAAACACCAAGACATATCATCATCAAACTTGCCAAAACCAAAGACAAACAGAAAATTTTAAAAGCAGCCAGGGAGAAAAGAAAGGTTTCCTTCAAGGGAGAATCAATAAGAATAAGTTCAGACTACTCAGCAGAAACCATGCAGGCAAGAAGGGAATGGGACGACATATACAGAGCACTAAACGAGAAAAACTGCCAACCAAGGATCATATATCCAGCAAAACTCTCTCTGAAATATGAAGGAGAAATTAAGATATTTACAGATAAACACAAGTTTAGAGAATTTGCAAAAACTAAACCAAGACTGCAAGAAATGCTAAAGGAGATTGTTTGGCCGGATGACCAATAATATCAGGTACCAGCACAATACAAGGTCACAAAACTGAACGTCCTGATATCAACGCAACTCAAACAGGGAAAGCACAAAAACAAACAAATTAAGACTAATTCTAAAAAATAAATAAATAAACAAAATAATACACACAACAGGAAATCATGGAAATCAATAGATAAACGATCAAAATAATCAAAAAGAGGGACTAAATATAGGAGGCATTGAACTGCCAGATGGAGAGTGATACAAGGCGAAATAGAAGGATACAAGTTAGGTTTTTACTTAGAAAAATAGGGGTAAATAAAAAGGTAACCACAAAAAGGAATATCAATCCCATAACTCAAGAAAAAAGCCAAGAAAAACGTAACGACTCAATAAACACAAAGTTAAACATTATGAAAATGAGGATCTCACAAGCTACTAAGAAAAACGTCTCAGCACAAAAAAGCATGTGGAAAAATGAAATGGCCAACAACACACATGAAAAGGCATCAAAATGACAGCACTAAAAACTTACTTATCTAGAATTACGCTGAATGTAAATGGACTAAATGCACCAATAAAGAGACAGAGAGTCACAGACTGGATAAAAAAACACGATCCATCTATATGCTGCCTACAAGAGACACACCTTAGACTTAGAGACACAAACAAACTAAAACTCAAAGGATGGAAAAAAATATATCAAGCAAACAAGAAGCAAAAGAGAAGAGGAGTAGCAATATTAATTTCTGACAAAATAGACTTTAGACTTAAATCCGCCACAAAGGATAAAGAAGGACACTATATAATGATAAAAGGGACAATTGATCAGGAAGACATAACCATATTAAATATTTACGCACCTAATGACAGGGCTGCAAGATACATAAATCAAATTTTAACAGAATTGAAAAGTGAGATAGACACCTCCACATATATAGTAGGAGACTTCAACACACCACTTTCGGAGAAGGACAGGACATCCAGTAAGAAGCTCAATAGAGACACGGAAGACCTACTTACAACAATCAACCAACTTGACCTCATTGACTTATACAGAACTCTCCACCCAACTGCTGCAAAATATACTTTTTTTTCTAGCGCACATGGAACATTCTCTAGAATAGACCACATGTTAGGGCATAAAACAAATCTTTCCAGAATCCAAAACATCGAAATATTACAAAGCATCTTCTCAGACCACAAGGCAATGAAGCTAGAAATCAATAACAGAAAAACTAGGGAAAAGAAATCAAATACTTGGAAAATGAACAATACCCTCCTGAAAAAAGACTGGGTTATAGAAGACATCAAGGAGGGAATAAGGAAATTCTTAGAAAGCAATGAGAGTGAAAATACTTCCTATCAAAACCTCTGGGACAAAGCAAAAGCAGTGCTCAGAGGCCAATTTATATCGATAAATGCACACATACAAAAAGAAGAAAGAGACAAAATCAGAGAACTGTCCCGACAACTTGAGCAAATAGAAAGTGAGCAACAAAAGAATCCATCAGGCACCCGAAGAAAACAAATAATAAAAATTAGAGCTGAACTAAATGAATTAGAGAACAGAAAAACAATCGAAAGAATTAACAAAGCCAAAAGCTGGTTCTTTGAAAAAATTAACAAAATTGATAAACCATTGGCTAGACTGACTAAAGAAAAACAGGAAAGGAAACAAATAACCCGAATAAGAAACGAGAAGGACCACATCACAACAGAACCAAATGAAATCAAAAGAATCATATCAGATTACTACATAAAATTGTACTCTAACAAATTTGAAAACCTAGAAGAAATGGATAAATTCTTGGAACAATACTACTTACCTAAACTAACACATTCAGAAGTAGAACAACTAAATAGACCCATAACAAAAAAAGAGATTGAAACGGTAATCAAAAAACTCCCAACAAAAAAAAAGTCCTGGCCCAGATGGCTTCACTGCAGAGTTCTACCAAACCTTCAGGGATGACTTAACACCATTACTATTGAAGGTATTTCAAAGTACAGAAAAAGACGGAATACTACCCAACTCATTCTATGAAGCTACCATCTCCCTGATACCAAAACCAGGTAAAGACATTACAAAAAAAGAAAATTTTAGACCTATATCCCTCATGAACATAAATGCAAAAATCCTTAATAAAATTCTAGCCAATAGAATCCAACAACACATCAAAAAAATAATACACACACCCTGATCAAGTGGGATTTATACCAGGTATGCAAGGCTGGTTTAATATCAGAAAAACCATTAATGTAATCCATCACATAAATAAAACAAAAGACAAAAACCACATGATCTTATCAATTGATGCAGAAAAGGCATTTGACAAAGTCCAACACCCATTTATGATAAAAACTCTCACCAAAATAGGAATTGAAGGAAAATTCCTCAACATAATAAAGGGCATATATGCAAAGCCGATGGCCAATATCACTCTAAAAGGAGAGAACCTGAAAGCATTTCCCTTGAGAACGGGAACCAGACAAGGATGCCCTTTATCACCACTCTTATTCAACATCGTACTTGAAGTCCTAGCCAGAGCAATTAGGCTAGACAAAGAAATAAAGGGTATCCAGATTGGTAAGGAGGAAGTAAAGCTATCACTATTTGCAGATGACATGATCGTATACATGGAAAACCCTAAGAAATCCTCCAGAAAACTACTGAAACTAATAGAAGAGTTTGGAAGAGTCTCAGGATATAAAATAAACATACAAAAATCACTTGGATTCCTCTACATCAACAAAAAGAACACCGAAGAGGAAATAACCAAATCAATACCATTCACAGTAGCCCCCAAGAAGATAAAATACTTAGGAATAAATCTTACCAAGGATGTAAAAGACCTATACAAAGAAAACTATAAAACTCTGCTACAAGAAATTCAAAAGGACACACTTAAATGGAAAAACATACCCTGCTCATGGATAGGAAGACTTAACATAGTAAAAATGTCTATTCTACCAAAAGCCATTTATACATACAACGCACTTCCAATCCAAATACCAATGTCATACTTTAAGGGAATAGAGAAACAAATCACTAATTTCATATGGAAAGGAAAGAACCCCCGGATAAGCAAAACATTACTGAAAAAGAAGAAGAAAGTGGGAGGCCTCACCCTACCTGATTTCAGAACCGATTATATAGCTACAGTAGTCAAAACAACCTGGTACTGGTACAACAACAGGCACATAGACCAATGGAACAGAATTGAGAATCCAGATATAAATCCATCCATTTATGAGCAGCTGATATTTGACAAGGGACCAGTGTCAGTCAATTGGGGAAATAATAGTCTTTTTAACAAATGGTGCTGGCATACCTGGATATCCATTTGCAAAAGAATGAAACAGGACCCATACCTCACACCATGCACAAAAACTAACTCCAAGTGGATCAAAGACCTAAACATAAAGACTAAAACGATAAAAATCATGGAAGAAAAAATAGGATCTACCCTAGGAGCCCTAATATAGGGCATAAACAGAATACAAAACATTGCCAAAAATGATGAAGAGAAACCAGATAACTGGGAGCTCCTAAAAATCAAACACCTATGCTCATCTAAAGACTTCACCAAAAGAGTAAAAAGACCACCTACAGACTGGGAAAGAATATTCAGCTATGACATCTCAGACCAGCGCCTGATCTCTAAAATCTACATGATTCTGTCAAAACTCAACCACAAAAAGACAAACAACCCAATCAAGAAGTGGGCAAAGGATATGAACACACATTTCACTAAGGAAGATATTCAGGCAGCCAACAGATACATGAGAAAATGCTCTCGATCATTAGTCATTAGAGAAATGCAAATTAAAACTACGATGAGATTCCATCTCACACCAACTAGACTGGCATTAATTCAAAAAACACAAAATAATAAATGTTGGAGAGGCTGCGGAGAGACTGGAACTCTCATACACTGCTGGTGGGGTTGTAAAATGGTACAACCACTTTGGAAATCCATCTGGCGTTATCTTAAACAGTTAGAAATAGAACTACCATACAACCCAGAAATCCCACTCCTCGGAATATACCCTAAAAATACAAGACCCTTCACACAAACAGATATATGCACACCCATGTTTATTGCAGCTCTGTTTACAATAGCAAAAAGCTGGAAGCAACCAAGATGTCCATCAACGGACGAATGGGTAAATAAATTGTGGTATATTCACACAATGGAATACTACGCATCGATAAAGAACAGTGACGAATCTCTGAAACACTTCATAACATGGAGGAATCTGGAAGGCATTATGCTGAGCGAAATGAGTCAGTTGCAAAAGGACAAATATTGTATAAGACCACTATTATAAGATCTTGAGAAATAGAAAAAACGGAAAAGAACACATACTTTTGTGGTTACAAAGGGGGGAGGGAGGGAGGGAGGGAGGGAGAGGGCTTTTTATTGATCAATCTGTAGATGGGAACTGCTTTGGGTGAAGGGAAGGACAACACTCAAAACATGGAAGGTCAGCCTAATTGGACTGGATTAAAAGTAAAGAGGTTTCCGAGATAAAATGAAAGCTTCAAAGGATAGCGAAGCAGGGGCTGGGGTCTGGGGAACTTGGTTTGAGAGGACTTCTAAATCAATGGGCAAAACAATTCTATTATGAAAACACTCTGCATCCCACTTTGAATTGTGGCACCTGGGGTCCTAAATGCCAACAAGCAGCCATCTAAAATACATTAATTGGTCTCAACCCACCTGGAGCAAAGGCAAAGGAAGAACACCAAGGTCACACGACAACTAAGAACCCAAGAGACAGAAAGGGCCACTTGAACCAGAGACCTACAATATCCTGAGACCAGAAGAACTAGTTGGTGCCCGGCCACAATCGATGTCTGCCCTGTCAGGGAACACAACAGACAACTTCTGAGGGAGCAGGAGACCAATGGGATGCAGACCCCAAATTCTCATTAAAAGACCACACCTAATGGTATGATTGCGACTAGAGGAATCCCAGAGACAATGCTCCCCAGAACTTCTGATGGCACAGGACAGGAACCATCCCCGAAGACAAATCATCAGGCATGAAAAGGACTGGTCAGTGGGGGGGAGAGAGATACTGATGAAGAGTGAGCTAATTAAATCAGGTGGACACGGGAGAGTGTGTTGGCAACTCTTGACTGGAGGGGGGATGGGAAGATAGAGAGAGAGGGAAGAAGGTAAAATTGGCACGAAACGAGAGACTGTAAGGGCTGACTCAATAGGGGGAGAGCAAGTGGGAGAAGGGAGTAAGATGTATGTAAACCTACATGTGACAGACTGATTGGAATGGTAAATGTTCACTTGAAGCTTAATAAAAATTAAAAAAAAAAATAATAATAACTTAAAAAAAAAAAAAAAACAAGTGGAGTTGGATCACATGGACACAGAACCTTAATTCGATGGATGGATGGGTAAATAAATACACGCTGAGATATAACTCCTCAAAATAATACCCCCAAAAAGAACAGCCATGATAGTTTCAGAACAAGCGTTCTCCACCACAGCGAAAACCATTAATGTAACGGAAGAAAACACATCTGTAATCATTAAAGTTAAAAGAAAAACACAGATTTTTGTACAATTTCAGAAAACCTGAACTCATCAAATAAAAAAATGATAAATTTGACTATTTTTCAAAATTCTACTTCACAAAAATGTATAAAGATACATAAATACACATACACATATAAATCTGTTGTTAGTTGCCATCGAGTTGCCTCTGACGCATGGTGACCCCATGTGTACAGAGCAGTACTGAATCACAGGGTGTTCAAGGTCGTGACCTTTCAGAAACAGATTACCAGGCCTGTCTTCCAAGGTGCCTCTGGGTAGGTTTAAACAGCCAGCCTTTCAGCTAGTAGAAATTGCTTATCCATTTGCGCCACCCATATAGATAGATAGTTTAAAAAAAAAAAATCCACTGCTGTCGAGTTGGTTACAACCCATAGTGACCATATAGGACAAAGCAGAAGAGCCCTATAGGGTTTCCAAGGCTGTAATCTTTACATGAACAGACCGCCACATCTTCCTTCCAGCAGAGCAGCTGGTGGGTTCAAACTACAGACCTTTCAGTTAGCAGCCAAGTGCTTATCCACTGCACCATCAGGACGCCTAGATAGATATAAAAAAAATTTTTTTTTTTTTTTTTTATTCCTATAAATCAATAGAGGCACTGGCAGTTCAATGGTAGAATTCTTGTCTCCCACGCCGGAGACTTGGGCTTGACTCTCAGCCAATACACATCCACCACCCATCTGTCAGTGGTGGTTTATGTGTTGCCATGATTCTGAAAAGGCTTCAGCAGAGCTTCCAGACTAAGATGGACTAGAAACACCAGAAAGAAAGGCCTGGTGATTTACTTCCAAAAACCAGTCAATGTAAACTCTATGGGTCACAACAGAACACTGTCCTTTCCACAGCCGATCATGAGGACGGTGAGGACCATGCAGCATTTCATTCCATTGTTTGAGGGGGTGCCATGAGTCAGGGCCAACTTGATGGCAGTAAACAACACAACTCAATAAACAGAAGACTAGCAACCAATAGGAGAATGGGCAAAGAATATGGTTAATTCACAGGAAGGGAAATAAAAATGATTCAAAAACATGAAAATACAGTTTACATTGATGAAAACAAATACAATGCAAATACAAAGCTACAGCTGCTAACTCAGAGGTTGGCAGTTTGAATCCACCAGGCACTCCTTGGAAGCTCTATGGGGCAGTTCTACTCTGTCCTATAGGGTCACTATGGGTCGGAATCGACTCGACAGCAGTGGGCGTTTTGGGCAAATGAAAACTACAATGTATTTTTTACTTCACATTGGTAAAGGACAAAAAGTCTGATGACATATTGGGCTGTTTTGAGTTTGGGGAAACAGACACTCTCTCAGCCTGGTGGTGGGAGTGAAAAGAGAGAATAATTTAGCTGTATCTATCAAATTTACAAGCCCCTCTTTGGCCAGAGGGTTTTACAGATACCAAAAAAGACTCATGTCCAAGACACATTCACAGTTAAGAAAAAAGCTGTGAGACATAGATGATAAGGGCTATTCTGCTGTCCAACTGATACCACTAACGTGGTAGTCAAAATAAGGAGACGGAGGAGTCAGGGAGAAGAAGGAAGAACATATATCTACAAATCAGCAGAGACTACTTCTACAAGGATAAATAAAACTGGTGTCGGTGGTTGCTTCAGGTAAGAGTAACAGGGTAGCTGTGGGGCATGGCTGACATCCTTAACTTATACAATCTAAAATAATTTCCTGATATCTCATACCTGATATTCTAAATTTTCTTATTTAATATATGTTAGACCATTATAAGGAAACCCTGGTGGCACAGTGGTTAAGTGCTATGGCTGCTAACCAAAGGGTCGGCAGTTCGAATTCACCAGGCACTCCTTGGAAACTCTATGAGCAGCTCTACTCTGTCCCATAGGTTCGCTATGAGTCAGAATCGACTCAACAGCACTGGCTTTGATTTGGTTTTGGTTAGGCCATTATAAATTATTAGAGCAAAGCACTGCCCTGTGAAATATTTCTCAAATATCTATGGAAAATAAGTATATTTTTGCTGTTAGAATTATAAACATCTTATTCTAGTCTTTAAAAAATAAATTCTTCAAATATTTAAACTAACCGTTTTTGACCCAAATGCAAAAAGCTTCATTTTTCATAGTCTATAGTAGAAGACAGAGAATCTGATCTAAGCTACACAGAATGGGGCTTTAATTCTCTTTGTGAACTCAACCTCTTTGGGCCTCAGGTTTCTCATCTGTTTAGTGAGTTGTACAATAAGATATCTAAGGAATCATAACTGACTCAATTCCAGGTAATCCAAAGGAGAAAGCATACACTAGGAAGAAGTAAGAATAATGGCTCAAGTTTTGGAGCCAACGAGATTAGATAAGATACCCAGCTACTCCTCTTACTAGCTATGACCTTAAACAAGGTACTTAATGTTTCTGAGCCTTGGTTTCCTCATCTACCAAATGGAGAAAACGATATCTACCTTCTGGGGATTCAGTGAAATCACACACGTAAAACAACACCTCACCAGTCAAACGGGAAAGCATTCAATTAACTAGGTCCTATAATGCAGAGCCAGGAGTCCCTGGGTGGTGTAAATAGTTAACATGCTTGGCTGCTAAGCCAAAGGTTTGCCATTTGAGTCCACTCAGAGGCACCTCGAAAGAAAGGCTTGGCAATCTACATCTGAAAAATCAGCCACTGAAAACCCTATGGAGCACAGTTCTACTCTGACACACACGGGGTTGCCATGAGTCAGAACTGACTCAATGGCAACTGGTTTGTTTTATAATGCAGAGCCACACAGACTGCTGTCGTAACTACTTGCCTGGATCTTCTCCAACAAGCTCTACCACAATCTTCTGCTGCCTTCTCCAGACCCTTGCTCTATTATTTACCAACTTTCTTGAATTTTAATTCTGTTCCCTTCTGGCTTCTCTCTCTCAACCTAAAAAGAAGGCTTAAGGTTCATCCGGCCTTAAAAAGAAGTCTTTCGTAAACCCTGTTTTGCTCTCAAGTTAACAATCAACCTTGTCCTTTCCTTACCCAGTAAAAAGTTTGGTTCAGATCCAAGCTAGAACAAGTTCCTTAACCTCTCTGATATCCTCATCTAAAAATTGATGTCTACACTTCATTAAGGGGTTGTAAAGCTGAGAAAACAAATGTAAAATGCCCTTCACAATCTCATGGTACATACGAAGAGTTGAATAAATCCTTATTCCACTCAACTCTGAAAAATAAATCATTATTTTTTCTCCCTGAGTTGCTTCTTCTCCCATATTCCCTCCCTTGGTACACAGCATCACCACCTGCTCAATCTAAGCTGGAGATCTCAGAGTCATCTTTAATTCTTTCCTCTCTTCACATATATAAAAATCAAATTCTGATGATTCTACCATGTCAGTATTTCTCATATCCAGCTACCAAAAAAACCAAACCAAATCCATTGCTGTTGAGTTGATTCTGACTCACGGTGACCCTGGGTGGCACAAACAGTTTGCGCTCAACTACTAAACTACTAACTGAAAGGTTGACGGTATGAACTCACTCAGTGGCACCACAGAAGAAAGGCCTGGCGATCTGCTTCCATAAAGATCACAGCCAAGAATACCCTAGGGAGCAGTCCTACTCTGTGACACACATATCCAGCTACACTTCTTCTCAATTCTATGTCCCAACTCAAGCATTATCATTTTTTTGCTTGAATTATCCTAAAAGCCTCATAATGAATTTCCACATGCAACGAACACAGACCTCAAGCTTCAATCCATCCATTTACTTATTTGACGAGCACCATATAACACTGTTGAACATCCTCTAGTAAGCTGTCGGGGTAGCTCGCTGAGCAGGGGTCTAACTTCAGATTAGATGTGCTCAATATTCTTTTTGCTTTGGCAGACACAGTATTTTCAAATGGCTTGTATCTGAAAGGCTTTGGGCAAAGCCAAGTACTCTCAAGTCCCAAGGATCCTACCATTCTCTGCTGTCTTGTACCTGGCAGCTTCACATTTATGTTACATGCTTGATCTCTAAAGACACTGGAGTTTGCAGCTCCTACCTAAAGCAGAAATAAAATCACAGTAATCACCTGCTTTAAAAGCTTTGGTGGCTTCCCATTAAAACAAAGGATAAAACTTGGTACGGCATGACCCTTCACAATTTGACTTAAAAAATTAACCTCCAATTCACTTTTCAGTGCCTGTATTTTAGCCATATGAACGTGTGCAGTCCTCAAACAAAACAACAGACTTTCACACCCTCTGTTCTTGAGCATGGTTCTCTGGGTGGCACAAACTTAAGCACTCGATTACTAACTGAAAGGTTTGTAGTTTGAACCCACCCAGAGGCACCTCAGAAGAAAGACCTGGCAACTTGCTTCAAAAAGTTCACAGACTTGAAAACCTCTGCACACATGGGGTCGCCACGAGTTGGAATCTATTAGGTTTGGTTCCTGTGCACAATGTTCACAATAACTAGAATATCCCTTCTCCCTGTCTCACTCACAAATGTCCGTCTATCTTTCCAGGCCCAATTCAAATGTCACCTTCTCTGGGGAGCCCTCCCCGGCTGACTGTTCTCCTAAGTTTCACAACATTCTGCTTACAGCACCCTGTATTCTAGTAAAAAACATCTGTGACTGTGCTTCCAAGGCACAGGGTGTGACTTATTCCCCTGTGACTCCCCAGGACTGAACTCACAGCTGACTCGAAGCAGGTTCTCAACGGATATCTGTTGAACCAAATTTGCAATTAAAGAAAAGTGGTGCAATTTTATTATCCTTTTAGCCCCTATTTCCCACCTCAATAAATAAAACTACAGAGATAGAAAAAAAAAAAGGTGGGGGGGAGAATGCTTTAGAAAAAAAAGAACATTAGACTCTGAGTCTACAGGTGCCTTAGCAAGAGAAAAATAGATGAGCAGAGGTAAGACTAGCTCCTCTCCTCCATCAAGTGAGATTCAGGAGCCCACCTAAAACTGAAGCTAAAGACACACATGTGGAAAAACAAGAACAGCTGGGAATAATGAGGAATTCAGAACTAGTAAACATACTCTTTTAGGGAATATTTTGAGTTTGGAGGAAAAAAGAAATAAATCTAAATGCATTCAAAGGTAATTTTAATGGTTTCTTCAGCTTCTCCACTGAAAAAATAGGCTTTAGTGTCTATTTATGAAATTATCATAAACCTAGATTTTATTTTTATTGCTATTATTTATGGTTGAAGGATTCTATATCTTATGTATTAAGAGTTAAGGCAAACATGATAATATAAACAGTATGTAGAATATTATAAATATAAAATCTATCAAACATAAAACTTGATTTTATTAAAAATACTATCAAAATCTAGGACTGCAGGTTGACAACATTTGCTACTTATTAAAAATACATATATAAAAATTATATTATCAAGGAGTAGGCATATTGTAAGGCCTTTAAAGAAGTCCTTGATGACTATTTAGAAACACGTATTTAAGACATTTTAATCAATTAATCAAAATATGTTAAAAGGATCTATTCATAAATATTTTGATAAAAAAGATACATTATGGTAAAAAAAATTACTGGTTCTAAGATAGAAGGCTAAAAAGCTATTCAAAGGCAAACTGCAAGCTGCATGGAATGAATCAAATGATTCCTTTTTACCATCGCTACAGAAAACATTAAAGATAACCACCAGTGTTTTAAATGACTAACCTAGGAAAGACACACACATAAGCACACAGTCCTAAAAAGACCACTTAGAAATAAAAATTTTGTACAAATTTGACAGTATAGAGGTAATTAGCATTTTAATTTAATATAGAGGTAATTAGCATTTTAATTTATCTTTTCCTGGTCTTTAATTAACAAGCCGTGTGACTTAAGTGAAGGTCCTCAATATCTTTGGGCATCAGTTTCCTCTATGAATGTGGGTTTTAGATCTAAAGCGTCGCTTCCAGCTCTAAAGCCCCATGATTCTATTATATGCTGAACACCAATTACACTGGGTGTTTGCATATGATTCAGTAAAGTGCTAAAATTTCTAGAATAAATTTAAGCATTGACCAAGGTGTGTTTCAGTCTGGAAATTCCAGCCTAGTTAGTTCTGAAGCCTAATCTAGGGATTCCAACCTACACACAGATAGTAGAGAAAAACCTGATTTCAAATGCTTGAAGCTAAACCAACAACCTTGAGGTACCTGAATATCCCCATGATCCTTCAAGCCACACTGCAATAGAGCTCCCAAAACCACCTGCGATCTACCAAGATCTCTGTCCTTAGACTCTGTTCAGAAGTCTATGGCCTCGCCCAGAATCCAATCATTTACCAGAAAGGAAGCTCAGAGCCCACTATTAAGGGTAATATATGCTGAAAACATCTCCAAACTTATATGAATTACAATTCTATCACCATCATTGTGATTCAGTTTTTAAAAACTGAAAAATAAATAAATAAATAAAGCTTTAGTGAGAAAATATTATTAAAATATAATTTAGAATTATTGTTCAGTCGATGCTCCTTAGCTAACGATATCTAGCTTCTGCTCCTACTCCTATAAATGTCAGTATTTCCCATTCACACAGGGGTGTAAGAGGTGAACCATTCTAACATGAATACGATGATTTTTTGTTTGTGTACTCTGTACTCTTTACTGGCATATTACCCCACAGGTCCTATATTAACTGCCTGTGAATGGAAACTGCCAGATAAATAGCTATTGTTATAATAAATAACAGCATCTCATGTAGATAAGCATTAAATAAATAATACTTCATTATTGTTCCACTTCTGGGAGTAAAGAGTTTGACATAGCAACTTTTCCAAATAAACGGTAGTTTTAGAACACAAAAGAAAAACAGAAAATCCTGATAAGTTTCTCAAGAAAGACACCATTTACAATGAAATGAGAATGAAAATAGCATTTGATTTCTGTCCTCTAAAACACGATGCTAGAAGACAATTGAGTAATGGCCTTTATTTTTATGAGAAAATAATTTTTCTCTTAAGCATTTCTGTGGACTAAATTGAAATAATATCAAACCCTGAAAGTTTACCTTACGTGTATCCCATATAGAAAAAAAAAAAAATTCTCTAAGAGGCAACTGTAACCAAACATGACAAAGGCACATACAAAAGAGGAATATATTATATAAGGAATGATAACTGCTGAGTAGGAACTAAAAAAAAAAAAAGTGAAAAAGTTTCAACAGAAATTAAAAACGGCAAAGGACCTTGATGTTTGGAACATTTTCATTTGGAGATAAAGGGTTATTTTTACTTTTTACTTCAATCACTCTACTTAATTCTGCAGATAATATTTATAGAATCACAATACAGTAAGTGAGATTTCTATTAGCTTAACTTTTTAAAAAAGTAAGCTATTAACAAAGCACAGAAGGTGTAATTACAGTTGCCAAAAGTAATATAAACCCGTTGCTGTCAAGTCGATTCTGACTCATAGTGACCTTACTGGACAGAGTAGAACTGCCCCATAGGATTTGCAAGGAGCAGATGGTGGATTCAAACTGCTGACCTTTTGGTTAGCAGCCAATCTCTTAACCACTGTGCCATCAGGGTTCCAAAAGCAATATAAAACCCACTACCGTCAAGTCGATTCTGACTCATAGCGACCCTATAGGACAGAGTAGAACTGCCTGATAGTTTCCAAGGAACACCTGGTGGATTCGAACTGCTGACCTCTTAGTTAGCAGCTGTAGCACTTAACCACTACGCTATCAGGCTTTCCAAAAGCAATATAAAAAATTATGCTATAAATTTCACCAAGTAAAATAATGTCACTAACAAAACCTGAAAAATAGAGGAAGTAAAAGGAAGTATACCAAATTCCTACCTATTACTGATATTATGGGGAGTCAATGATAAATCAAGAAAAAAATATTTTGGTCTAGTATTTAAATTATAATGAAATCTACTAGGAAGAAAATGAATAAACTACAAAAGGGGTTTACTCCAGGAAATGGGAAAGGGAAGGGAAGGTGAGGCTGAAGAAAAAAACTTCTGCCTTTTGTTTAAGACCCTTTTGCTTAAATATTGTGTTTCTGCCATGTGTAGATATTACCTTAAATTATTTTAAAATGGCATGGGCTTGGGGAAGACAGAGAGAAACAAGTTAGAATAAAACGTAACATTTGCAGGTGGTGTCAGAGTAGCATGGTATCAATACCTCAAAGGGGCCTAAGCAACAAAGATGCAGGATCTAAGCACTGGATCTAGCAAACATGACTTATGACGCTGCAGAAATACTCAATGTTCAAATACCACTCAAGGCACAGGTCCTGGTATTCCCCTTGCCTGAACCCTGAAAAAGGGAAAATAGGCACATCTTGCTAGAGAGAATTAAGGGCAAGAGAGGAAGAAGAGCTCCTAGTCCTGCTGTACTGGTAGATAAAAGCTATAGGGTAAAAGCTATAAAAGCAATGGGTAAGCACTCGGCTGCTAACCAAAAGGTCAGCAGTTTGAACTACGACATGTAATTTTCATTAAACTGTAAATATTCTGACCAAAAATAAAAGGATATCTTAAAAATTACAACAAATTAAAAATGTCCATGTTAAAGTACAGTACTCAACAAACTAGTTCTGATGGTATGCAAACTTTTTAATGCATAAGATGGAATGTTCCCAGGTTTCCTCAAGTAGTTTCTTTCAAATGAAATAAAAAATGATAAAGCAGTTTTGACTTTTAAAAAAATAACTTTCCTCAAAACTAATTTAGACAAATTTCAAGTAAAAAAATTTAAATGCTTCATTTACAGATGTACTTTAGCAGAAAAACATTCTGATTCTTATTCCCAGTAAACCCCAACTACGCGACTCTGTCAATCAATTCCAGAAATGTCAGACAATACAAAATGTTCCCTGTCAGTTACAAAAGTGAACAAAACTGGTATTTCAGTATCTTTTATTAAAGATGCTGAAACACAGCACATTTCAAGGAAGGTACAACGTATCGAAGAGACACTAGTTCTCTTCCATTTTTCAACCAACTGGGTGCATCATGGTATTACTTGGCCCTTCATGTACTAAAGTACGTAGTCACATAATTTGAGACCTACTGGAAATAAAATCAGTGGCTTTTTATGCAGAAGCAAATATGTGAATTTTTTGTTTCCTGCTTTTAGAATTCCAGAAGTTAGTTCTTAGTTGTTCCATATGATCTCTTCAAATTACCTTTCCTAAAACCACAGGGTCTTTGCCCTCTACCAAAAACCTATTTCTAATCAAGAAGGGGTGTGACTAGGAAGAAATGAAGAACACAAGATCTACCAAGAGGAACATTAAGAGATGGATAAGCAGGCACATTTTCCGCAGTACGAACATGCTCGCAGTATGCAAATCACACCAGAATCCAGAAATGGTTCTGAATCATGGAGTGGTTGTTCGTCACAAAACCCCAAACCTTACCGATCTATACCTCTTACAAGACATTTCTAAAGGGAATATAGTTTATGACTCTCTAGTCATCGACAGAAATGAAAATGAATTTAAATGTTAAAGAAAATGAGAGTATCTAAATTCAGTTGGAAATTAACTACTGTTCCTTTGATTATCAAAGCATCAAGTGATTTTTCACTCTGATTCACTCAGGTCCAAGCAAAAACTAAATCTTGCCTTTGGCTAAATTCCACAACTCCAGGTCAATGACATGAATTTTTAAGGTGTTGATGACTCCTGTCTGAACAGCCCCAGCAAGAGATCAAGAACAGGTATTGTGTTTGGAAGACCAGAGAAAAAAGAGCAAAAGAAAGAAAAATAAATGCACAGAATAAAAATGGTGCATCTAATCAATCAAGGCAAGAAAACAAAGAAGTTAGAATGAAATGTCTTTCATCTTCAGTGGACTCAAACTGTCCTACAAATCAACTAACCCTATCCCTATATTCTTGTCTTCTTTAAAAAATTTCTCCATCCTGCACTAATACTTCAAACAGTTCCCATCAAATCTCTCCCCACAAAGGTTAACTGTAACTTTTTTTAAAAAATAACACTTTATTTTTGGTGAAAATACACACAGCAAAACCTGCTCCCATCCCACAGTTTCTAGACATAATGACCAGTGACATTGGTTACACTCTTTGCAGTGTGTCAACATTCTCGTTATTTCTTTTCTAGTTGTTTCACTATGACTTCTTTGATGCTAAAAATCCAATAGACACTTTTCAGAACTTATCTTGCTTAGCATCTCTGCCTCAGACCTTTTATTCACGGTGCTGGTATCTCTTATCCACAACCCTTTATGTCTTGGCCTAGCTGCTGCTCCTCCCCCAGGTCCTCCTCCAGAAGATTTTCTTGACCTCCAAAGGAGTTAGATCCCAATGCATCCACTATATACTCAAGTTCCTCCTCTCTAAGCCCATCCCACTTGTGCCTACTCCAACGCAAGTCTTTGTTGATAGATTATGTACTCTACGCAACTAGGGATAATACTGATTACCACACATATTGTTCTCCACTATAATGACACTTCCCAGTGAGGTGCCTGGCACATAGCAAAAACTCAGTAAATATATAACTGCTTGAAGTATTTTCCTCCAACCATAAACAAGCTGGTACCACTATATTTATCACCACAAAAATGAACTAAGTGGGTACCATGTTTTTCCAGAACCCTAAATACTTTATAAGACATTTCCAAATATATTCAATATACTAGAGCTAATTCTCTAGTCACTCAATCTAAAGAGTATAAACGAAATGACCGAGTTTTTAATGGTGACTATTGATCATAATCAAAATCAATAAGACCAAAATATCACTAGTATCTATCCAACTGTGTACTTCCTAATCAAATAAAAAGTGTATAACTTCAAGTGAAATAAGTCAATCACAAAAAGACAAATACTGTATAGAACCACTATCGTAAAAAGTCAAGATTAGACATACACAGAGAAAACAAAGTTCTTTGATGGTTACCAGGGATGAAAGAGAGAAGGAGGGAGAATCAGTTTCTAGATAGTAAACACTTGTTACTTTTGGTGACGGGAAAGGCAAGACCAAATATGAGTGAAGTCAGCACAACTTGTAAATAAAGACACTAAAAAAGTACACGAAAAAAGGACAATTTCAGTAAATGCTATAATATATACAATTTTGCAACAACAGTAAAAACGACCAAAAAAACGTGTGTGGTTATGTAGGTAGATACGGATGCGTATGTGTATAGAAAGGCATATGTGAGTAAATGCACATGTGTGTACAGGTGCATCTATAGGCAGGCACATACACTTCATACGTGCTGCATATATATCCACATATGTAACAAATCACATAAGGGGCACAGCTATGGAGGCTTCCTAGACATGTCCAGACAACTTGTGGGATTGGTTTATTGGGTTAAAAGGCTTGGGGCCATTGTCTTGGGGGGAAACTTAGTCAACTGGCATAACACAGTTCACAAAGATAATGTTCTACATCCTAGTTTAGTGAGTACTGTCTGGGGTCTTCAAAGTTTGCGAACAGCCATCTAAGATATGACTATTGGTCTCTACTCGTCTGGAGCAAAAGAGAATGAAGGAAATCAACGGCTCAAAGAATAAATTAATCCATGGAACTAACAGCTGACTAGAATCACAGCTTCTTCTAACCTGAGACCAGCAGGAACTAGATGGTGCCCGGCTACCACTACCGACCATTTTGACCAGGGACACAATAGAAGGTCCTGGATAAAACGGGAGAACAATGTAGAACAAAATGCAAATTCCTAAAACAGGCCAAACCTACTAGACTGATAGAGACAAGAGGAACCCCCAAGACTATAGCCCTAAAATAGCCTTTGAACACAGAATTCAAACTATTCCTGCAGGTCACTTTTTAGCCAAATGATAGATTGGCTTATAAAATAAACAGTATCACCCATAAGTATTATGCTCCCTTAAACAATGAACTATATGAGATCACACGGTCACTTGCCGAAAATCAAAAGTGAGAAGACACGGGGGAAAGGGAAGCTAAATCAATGGAAACAGAATTAACAATGGAAATAAAAATGTTGATACATTGTGAAAATTATAACGAATGGCACAGAATAATATATATAAAAATTGTTAAAGAGAACCTAATTCACTGTGTAAACTTTCACCTAAAACACAGTATTATTTTTAAAAAATGAGGAAATAGGACATGAAGAGTATTATGGATTAAACTGTGCCCCCCTAAAATATGTGCTGGAATCCTGACCCCCACACCTGTGGATATAATTCTGTTTGGGAACATGGTTTTCTTTGTTATGCTAATAAGGCCCTATCAGCGTAGAGTGTGTCCTAAACCAATTCACTTCTGACTTAAAAGGAGTGGCATGGACACAGACAAGCAAGGCACAAACTGGGGAAAGACAGATGCCGCATGGAGATCATTAAGGAACTGAAGAACTCGGCTACAGAAACTGAGCTGAGACTCTCCTAGAGCTAACAGACAGCCTTCCCCTAGAGCTGGCACCCTGAATTTGGACTTCTAGCCCCCTAACTGTGAGACAATAAACTTCTGTTCATTAAAGTAAAAAAAAAAAAAGTGTGTAACTTCAATCTACACAATCCTGAAGAAGAAAAAAATTAATGTAATAAATATTTGAATGCCATCTCCAGAAGGAAAAAAATCTAGCCCTTATCCTATACCTAGAAGAAAAAGAAGATTTGAAAGTATATTAAAAGAAAAAATTCAATTCGAACCTATAGTATTGTTGCTCTACCATAATTCTTTTATTTTTCAGGTACTTGCAATCAACAATATTAGTGAGTCACACTCACTGACTGCCAGCATTTCAATAGAGAAGACACTAAGGGGATGCTTCTTGGATAGGTAGGGGAATTCATGCAAAACTGGGTTGCACGGCAAGCACGCTGTTTCACTTAGATTGCATGTTTATTTGTGACCGGTTTAGAGGAATGATGGAGATTACATACAGGATCAGGGCCTCCCTCCCCAAGCTACAATTACCAGTAATGCAAATCCTTCATTTTAAGCAAACCAAAAAAAAAATTAACAAAGTTAAAACTGGTAGCAACCAATACAGCAGCCATTTTTACATTGTATATTTTATAAATTATTAAACAAAACATGTAGAACATTAAATACAAAATCACTTAAATATTACAAGGATGATTATCATATAAACTAAAATTACACTTAAATTTTCCAAAAGAATTCTTATTATGATGAGCCAAACACTTGAACCATCTGGATCTTAAAAACAAGCCACAATAACGCTCTCAACATTTACAAAGTAGGCTAAGTTAAGGAGGAAGAATTCTCAAGAGATGCAATGGGGACGTGAACAGATTTATTTATTCTTCCCTGTTATTCTATAAAAATGGAATCGACCAGATTGGAAAGAATATGAAAAAAAGGTTCACTAAGGTGACAAGAAGGGGCATGACTAAAAAGTATTTAATCTTTCAAATATTAAGAACTATTATTTGTAATTTTACTGTATTGCCCATTTATGAACAAGAAGTCCAAAATAGAACACAATGCTTCATATTAACTTTCAGTGTTTATTAACACTATATGTTTCACAACCTCCATTAAAAACTGAAAATAAATTCAGCTTTAAAATTTGTATACTACCTTACCTTATACAGCTATAATGTTTAAAAGTGCTGGCAGCTTTCTGACATTCCAGGCACAACTGAATAGCTCCTGGATAGTCTTCCTCCTTAAGGTAACAGCAGAAATCATTAGGTTGGAAACATTTTTCTTAAAGTCTCTGAAAAAAGCAAGCCTCTGTGTTCTACCCAAAAGTTGTAGAAACAAACATTTTAATTCTTCTGAAACAAAGACTAGAATATACCAATGACAGAAAAATAACACAGGCAACTAGCTTTAAACCTAAATTCAATGTAGAAAAAAAGAAAAAACTAAAAAGATTCTGTCGCTTCAAATATGCAGTCAGGGCCCCCTGAGACCATGGCCTGTGGCATAAAGGGGCTGAACAGGGAAGGTGTTCTTTAACTACTAGCATATCTTTTTTTCTGTCATGATTAGATAAAATCTTCCAAAACAGTGTACATTCTACTTGTAATCAACATTCAATCGTTCTCCCACCAAGAAATAATAAATATTTCTAAGAAATAAATTTGAAAAAACAGTGAACCATTCATTAATAGCCTCTGAATACTGTACCACCTGAACAGTAAATTTCAGGTCAAATGCATTTTTCATATGGACTTCTCAAACCCTAGTTTAGTGGATAACTACACTCAGAAGTAATAAAGTGATTATGCAGAAAGCCTAGAAAAAATATCCCTACGTTCATATCTAAATTAGACAAATGTAATTTAAACCACTGGGGATGCTGAGATGATGACAAAGTACCTGCCCCAAGAAGCTCAAGTATTATGGGGAAACATGTATTACAATATGCTTTCGTAAATATTATAACAAGTAAATAGGGAATGTCCGGAAAGCATTAAGGAGAAAACAGCTCACTGAGAAAACCAATTAAGACGTGAAATACCAAACGTAATTAAAATACGGCATATTCCTTTAATCGCTACTGTACCATACATACAAAAGATAAGTTTATTGGTATTTGAATGCAATACAAATGATATTGAAGTTAACACGCCCACGTTGCTACAAAGTAAACTTTCCCCAAATAAACTTTTATTTTTCTAAGTGAAGTATATGTCAATAGAAAACGCCTTAGAGCAAATACCTTTACATGTCTAGAATTTCTCTTTATACCATATTCCAAATTTGAGGAAAAAAGTACATCTGAATTTTGTACACTATTATTTTATTATTTTCCTATATAATATCACCAGGATCACTGAATTTCCAAGTCTCGTTAACTTACCTCTAGCATTTCACTTAGGCGAACATCTGTTCTTTGCTGAAAAAACAAAAATCAAAGGTAAACTCTGTTTCAACCACAAAATTAAGTTTTAGTTTTTAAAAAGTAATCTTATATACCAATGTCTTTATAGTTCTCAGAGATTTCAGAAGTCCAATCAGCAACTGACGTTTCCTTTGGTTTGCAAGAAGGCCTAAACTAGCTTGAGTAAAACCTTCCTTTGCAATATTCAAGTGTCTGCAAAAATGAACAATAAGTAATTTAAATTTCTTAGTATAAAAATAATACCATCTACACAGAACAATTAGGCAGCTAATGAGGTAGCAGCCAGGTTACTATTAAAATCAGGAGTTGTGACTACTGTTTTTTCAACGGCTCAATCTAAACCAGCACTATTCAAAGCATGGTGGGTGGACTGGTGCCAATCAGAGGCCCGTTTCTGATCCACGACAAGAAAAGCACGGGAATTGAAAGTAAGCATTTAAAACACTTAGAAGAAAATTTGACAGAATAATGTTATACCTGAAAAGTCTAATAATAATAATAAAAGAGAACTATATTTTGTATGCCTTTGGGGTTTTTTTTTAATTTCATTTTCCGAGTAATTTGATTTTATTGAATTTTACAAAAATATTGGTGACAGGTTGAAAATTTAAAAAAATAAAAAATGACTGGTCCTCACCACAGATAGTTTGAGAAGCACTGACTTAAACAGTTAAAAAAAAAAAGTAATTTTTTTAAACTCATAATGAAATTTATAGGCTATACCCACATACCTTCTTAGTGAAGTTTTTAGATCATAATATACGTTCTCTTAATGAATGGGTATTCTAGAAATCACAGTCATAATAAAAAAATCAATTATTCAGGATAGATTTCATAGCTATTGTTAAAATATGTTCCAACTTAAATATCAAATACAATACCTCCTCCCATTTGTGCAGATAACAGCAGCTAACTGAAGACCTGTCTGTAATGAGGTAACTCTTTCCAGCTCCTGTAAAAAGATTAAGTACAGATTATTGTGTGAGGTATTTCACTTGTCCTTCTTATTCATGCAGTAGTTTAACAAAAACTCTAGCAGATTTAGAAGAAAAGCCTGCTTGGAAAACAAAGTAACAACAAAAATACCTGAACGTGAAAATTACTGGAACGTTTTTCACAAGATCCCCTAAAATGACTAGTTTCAATTGATTTTCACAATGGCATATGACAAAATACTTAGCCAGTACTGCCTGCAATGAAATCCAGACCCCATCTGTTTTAGGCAGGAGTAAACAAATACCAATAATATATCCATGTACATGTTTCCACCCAACAGAATTTCACAAGGTAAGTAAGGATATGACAAACATAATTTCTGTTTTACTAAGATGCTCTGACAACGAACGTCTTCATCTGAACACTGGTATATGTATCAGTGGATTCTGAAGTCTCTGATTTTCTGGTGAAAAGACAGATGCTGAGGGACAACTCCAACTTTATCATAGTTTAAAGCCAGATTGTTACATGGCCATTGAGTGATCAATATTACTGATCTGTTACAAAGTACACAGAAGCAATTTTCACTGGCCCTTCTAAAGTTTAGAAAACCAAAGAGTTTACTTAAGAATCAGATATAGCCTGGGCAGAGCCGGAGAAAAATTGCAGAACAAAAGGTCAAATTCACAAAAAAAGACCAGACTCACTGGTCTGACAGAGACTGGAGGAACCCCCAAGACTATGGCACTGAGTCACCTTTCTGAACTATAACTGAAGCTACTTCCAGAGACCACCTTCTAGCCATACCATAGACAGGCCCATAAAATAAACAAAAACACCAGAGAGGAACGCTCCTTAGAACAATCAATTATCTGAGATCAAAAGGGTAACACTTGCACAAAAGCAAAAATGAGAAGGCAGGAAGGGATAGAAAATCAGGACAAAAGGCATCAGGGAATCTAGGATGGAAATGGGGAGTGTGCTGACACATTGTGGGGAATGAAACCAATGTCACGGAACACTTCATGTACAAACTATTGAGTGGGAAACTAACTTGCTCTATAAACTGTCACCTAATGCACAATAAAAAATTTAAACCAAAATTTTTTTAACATGGCAAAAAAAAATCAGATTTTTTTTGGTAAATACCCCCAAATGAGAAAAACATACATATACATACGCACATGTGCACACACATGTGCACATACCAAATATAGCAAATATGTTGCTACAGAACTATTGACAGAGGAATTATGATATTTTAACAGTTTCAAGGGTAAAGTATTCCAACATTTTTTAAATTTTAAAATGACAAATATTATCTTACCTTTACATAAGCAGGTTGTTTTTCAAGGATTAAATCTGCTACTTTTTTAGAGACCTATAAGAACATGCAATCAAACAAAGGAAGTAAAAGAAAAGGCTATATGCTTCCTTCCTTTATATCAAATTTTTTGCAAGGATATTCCATAGATCTTCCCAATAACTTTTACAGCAGATACTGGTAGTCTATGGTCACACCCATTTCCCTGGGCTATGAAATTAGTTTAAAAAAAAAAAAAAAGAGTAGTACAAAGCAATGTAGTACAGTGCCTGGTCCTTAGTAGAAACTCAATAATTGTTCATTATTACTCCTAATAATACAAGTATCATCTGATTTATCTAACATGCACAAAAGTGCAACCATCTGTAGGGGTACAGGATTGGCTTTAAAAAGATGAACTTGTTAAACCAAGTAAACTTCTATTCAATTGCATCTAGAAAGACCATATCTGAGGAACAGAGAACTTCCTTGTATCCTTCACACCCCTTGTACCAGGTAAGAGGACAAACCAGTGATTTGGTCCTCTACTTTTGAAAAGGTGGAAAACACGTGGGTTTTTGTTTTTGTTTTGGGAATACCATGAAGATGTCTAAGGTTTATTTGGTTAATTCCATGAATAACATTAACATACACCAGTTATAATTAATTTTAAACACCAGATCCTTATTTCATAATTCCTAGCAGAACCCACCTAGTATGAAGCATGGCAAACAAATGATATTTAGCAGATGGTTGCTCAAGAAACACAATTGCTTCCCCTTCCCCACACAAACTAAGACAAAACATTACAGACACATTAAACTATTGCATTCATCCCTTCACATTTTCTTAATGTTTCCAATATCTTTGAAATTAACTTATTTCCAGATACACTCCTTGTTTTTGTCTAGAAAAAAGGATTCCATTAAGGTTAAGAAAATCAAACTTTAAGTAGCTTACAGACCTCAATTAGTGAAGAAAGATCAGCATTTGTCCTAAATATTATTTTAAGAATTCCGAAGATTCCATAGAAATGTCTAGGAATAGCTTAATTAAGAAAATACCAGTTCCTATCAGAAAAAGCCAAACAGGAGCCCCAAGTGAGAAAATGAAATCAGTAAGGTCTAGCTCTATTCAATATATTTTCACATGTATGAATTTGTATGTTGTTGCTGTATGCTCTCAAGCCATTTCCAACTCATACTGACTTCACAGAGTAGGGTACAGAGTTAACTACCCATAGGGTTTCCTAGGCTGAAATCTTCATAGGAGCAGATGGCGAGGTCTTTTCTCCCATGGAGCTGCTGGTGGGTTCCAACAGCCTACTTTTCAGTTAACAGCCAAGCACTCAACCACTGCGTCACCAGGGCTGTTATAAATTGTGTGATGTGCATAAACAGAAACCAACTTAATTTGTTCATTTTTAAAAAATAGCCCATGTAGTTACTGTTAGTCTGCTCTGTGCCAGGCAATGTACTGGTCTGTTTCCTATGTTATCTCAACTAGTATCCAGGACAATCCACTGAGGTGGGTAACATGCTTTCTCATTTTCCAGGTCAGCAATCTCAAAAGCAGTAACTCACCCACAGTCCCACAGATAGTAAATTGCAGGGCAGGATGTAAACCCAAGGCTACTATGCTACATGGTCCTTGTTACGGGGTTCATTCCCAAAAGAATAATACCACATAAAGTATAAAGACATAGGACATACATGTTTAACCACATTGAAACCAAGAGGAAACAAACAAACAAAAATGCTACCATTTCCTGGAATTTAACCCTCTGAAAGCAGAATACATTTTTACTACATAGTCCTCAAGTTCCCTCCCCTGTCTACACCTTCTCTGCTACTCCCAGGGAGACTCCACCACCCACTGAGACCTCTTGGTATAATATAAAAGAGAAGTATAACTTCTGTTATTCATCAGTTGTATTATTAAAAAGTCTGCACAAATCAAAATCGTATGTTAAATTCAAATAGATAAATGCATTACTATTGCTCCATCGGTTTAAAAAAAATTTAACACCACACACATTAATCTCCTACAGTGAAGTCTGACTTTCACAAAGCGAGTTCTTCCTAAATGAGGAAAATGTAGAATCACAGGATTTTACAGCATTAGAGAAAATACAGGCGTAACCCATCATTTTACCCCTATGGGGCATTCTACTCTGTCCTATAGGGTCGCTATGAGTCGGGGCCGACTCGACAGCAATGGGTTTGGTTTTCTGTTTTTTTTTTTTTAACCCATCATTTTACAGATACAGCAAAAGAGATCTGTTGCTGCTAGCTGCCATCCAGTATTTACTGAGGTTAAATAACTTGCCCAAGGTCATACAATTAAATAATGCTACAACTCCAACTTCCTGAATCTCAGCCTCGTATTCTCTTTGGACCTATTTCAACTAGAAGTAGGGATCTCTAATCTGAACTAAAATTACTCCACTACAAAGCTATGTGTTGGGTTGTGACACATGAATCACAAGGAGTCTAAAGGTACTAACGTGGAAAAAAAAAAGTTCAAAGTTCTTTAGGATTCCAGAGAGAGTTCTAGAAGCAAATCCATCAATGTAAACTAAGGGAAATTGCATTTATATTAATTTTTAACATAAATGTATTGTTTGAGTCGGTCATGTTAAAGACATGATTTGTTTATATGTTAATATATACGTTAAAAAACATAAGATCTGCACACGTTACACCGCTCTGCTATCTTTTACAGTTTTATTAGAAAGAAATGGGTCTTACTACTTACTGCAGCTTGCTGTTGTTTCAGTTTGTCTCTGTACTCCTCTAATTCTTGCAAATTGAGAACAGGAGGGAGCTTCTATAAAAGAAAAATCCATAAAGAGCAAAAAAATCATTAAACTTGGTATCATTTACATTACAGAGACCCCCATATAATTACAATCTAATTATAAGACAGTGTCACATCCCATTTCTTTCCATTCTTCCTGTCCTCCTAATCTTCTCCATTAGACCATGGACACAAGAGGCTACATGTCTGTATTAAGCAACTACCCAGTGTTCACACTTCAGCCCTCATTCTGCCTTGCTACCTCCACTTCTGCTGCCCTCACCTAAGGGAAACCCTATTACCAATGAACCTTGGCTCCCGGGCCCAAGAGACACTGCTTCATGACCTGTGACAGGAGAATGTGAGAGAAGTCCCTAACCCTAACCTCCCACCCTACCAACCACAGATATATCCTTGTTCGTCCAGAACTCAAAACACTTCCCCACTGAAGTAATGTCAATTAAGTACTATACAGTGATAGTGACAGTTGTGGCAACTACGTCCTGGGTTACATCAGCTTTCAGAAGCTAACATGGAAACTAACAAAAAGGCATACCATTGTGTATACTGAAGCTTGGACTCCAAGTCTCAGTCAACTGACTGCTGAAAGCGGGGTGAGTTATGGACTGTCTTTGTATTCTCTGCACACTACATGTGATTTTGCCTATAACCAAATTTTACTATTGTGATTTTTTTTTTTAAAGCTTCTATAAATTCGAAATACCAGTGTTGTAAACCTGATGGCACAGAAATATTTATCACGACTAAACAATTATGTAAATGCACATTCATTATTAAAAGTCTCAGAGCTTTTAAATATATTATTTTAGCCAATATAAAATAGGACATAAGCAGCATACTAGCATATCGGATGTAAACAGCTGAAAACTAAAAATGCAGAAATGTTTCTCTGGACAGTGTTCTACAATTGCATTTAATGTCACATTTAAAAAATAATGTTATCTTAAACAATGCTGACAGTTCATTTACTCACAATATGATAATCACAGACCAGTTCCAGTAACAAAAACACATAATGCCTCTAAAAAGCATTCCAATCTCTCACAAATTCAATCACTGAACAAAATAAACTTGAGACATGTTTAATGAGAATTTCTTCTTTTACCTCCAGCTCATATTTAACAATATCAAATGAATCTGTAGAAAAATATACTTGTTCAATACTATTAATTAGTTCTTGTTCAGCTTGAGGGTCGGTTGCTTGTTCTCGAAGTTCTCTGAATTCCTCCTTTAAGAAAAAAAAAAAAAAGCCACAATTATAATTTCATCTGCATGGAAATAAACAGTCATCTATCTTAACAGTCACATATCATTGTGAACAACTGTGACCAAAAAGACAAACCGACAGAAAACAGAAAAGTCCATTAAAAATTAGGAAATAGACACTAAAAGCTACTCATCTAGTGGAAGGAAAAAAAATGGCCAGTTTGAAGATTCAGATTTTATTCTCAATTTCTGTATACCAATAAGTGGATGAGGGAACTTGGATGCCTAACAGTTTTTTTAAGTGAATACTTACTACATTATGTGCTTATCATATACATATATATATATATGCATTTTTATCATCTAACAACATTCTAAAATCTGCTTCCCCACAAATAACTAGGGAACACCTCAATGACTTCTGTGTCACAGTCAGCACTGAAACCCTAAGCAGCAGGAACAAGACATCCTACTTTCTGCTGAAAATCTAGCTTTTTGGCTAAGAAACACTGTCTGTAGAAAAGGTTCACAAGTTTAACTTTGTACTTCTACGAGGCCTTCTTCAAATGAATACAGATACTGCAATAAATGATCTGAATATAAACCCAAACCTCTATAAATGTTCCATATTTGATAAAATTATTTATTTCTAGTGACACAGGATGGGGCATCTGTAGAATTATACAGCTAAAAAGAGCTCGAGAAACAGATCCCTACTCCTAATGTCAGAGTCCTTATCCTATGCAATTTCGCTGCATAAGTGGATAAACCTTCAGTTAACTGGGAAGTTTCAATAATTCAGATTATCTACTTTCCTGCCACAAATAATAAGGCTAATCAAAATATTATTAAAGACACATAACTGAGCATTCATTTAATATTCAAATTTACTTCAAAAACATTTAAGTACTCACAAGAAAACCTACTAGTATTTAAAATCATTTTACAGTCATTTAAATAATACCTAACAAAAACCCTTAATGAATCATCACTAATTAAATACACAAAAATTATATGGTCAATTAAAGGACATAAGTTTCCAAATACAGATACTCGAGATTATTTGATGGCAGAGTACATTTTTCATTTATTAAAAAGACCTTAACTTGGGTATTTTTTAAAGTGTAACTTAAATTTAAAATTTGTACAATTATTAACTACAAAATCATTCCTTTAGTTTAAAATCAATCCCCAGTCTGGCTAGAAGAAAGTAATTGAACAATAAATCTGATACTCAAGAGAATAGTTAGCTGTTTAAATTTAAAATTCCAATAAATTTAAAAAAGATAGCAAAGTCATACAGAAATCAAACTATATAATTAAAAGTACATGGAAAAGAAAATGCCTCCAAAACCCAATTTATAAAATACATTAACAAAGAAAGGTCAAGGACATGTCCATCACCTATTCAACACGCAATCAGACACTATGAATATGTTAAAAAATCTAGCTCCAGAGATTCCATGGAAGTTGAGGTGACCTACCCAGCTATCACCCTGAGATGATTTTGAACCTTGAGCCTTCAGAAAACTGGTCTCCTTAAGTCATCTTTGGAAGGAACCCTGGTGGTACAGTGGTCCAGGGCTCAGCTGCTAACTGCAAAGGCAGTTTGAATTCACCAGCTGCTCCATGGGAGAAAGATGTGGCAGTCTGCTTCCATAAATACTACAGCTTTGGAAACCCTATGGGACAGTTCTACTCTGTCCTGTAGAGTCGCTACGAGTCAGAATAAACTCAAAGGCACACAACAACAGTACCAAAAGTCATCTTTAAGTCAAATAATAGCCTAGCCTTGGGCACCGTACTCTTTTAAAGAATTACCTATGTGCAGGTTCAACAACAGAAACTCCGAAGGTCGAACCAGAGCTATGTTTTAGGATAACTCAGTAATTACCTGAATTGTTCTTCAAGAAAATGTTGCATGTCCACGGGTTATTATGTAAACATTGCCCTAGCCCTGTTTCCATGGCAATGTACAATTACTAGCCATAAAATGGAGTATTAGAATCTGTAAAACATTTTTCTTCCTTGGAACATTTTTTAACTCTGTAGTTGGAAATGTTGCCCAAATTTGCAAGTTGTATATTATTAAACAAACTTGAATTAATTTCTATTATTGACTTAATACTACAAAAATTGCTGTTAGTTGTTGTTGTTAGGTGCCGTTGAGTTGGTTCCGACTCATAGCGACCCTATGCACAACAGAACGAAACACTGCCCAGTCCTGCGCCATCCTTACAATCGTTGTTATGCTTGAGCTCATTGTTGCAGCCACTGTGTCAATCTACCTCGTCGACTGAAAAATATCAGGTCTGGAATCAAGTCAAAAATTCAAATAGATCACAAATAAACACTTTTCTTTTAAATGTATATATGCCAATAGCACACAACACCATGCTGAGGCTGTCCATAAACTACTTAATTCATGTGAAGGTAAAGATCCTGAGTGTCTAGCGCAACTGCTACTCACCATGGCCAACTTTTCAGTACTTCCATGCCTAGTTTTCTTTGCCTTAAAGAAAGTAACTATTACAGACACACACAAGCATGTGCACACACTCAAAATGGCAGCGAAACAAATATCCAACCTTATTAAGAATGTCAAAGGGAAAACATGATTTCATTTATAAATACCATACAAGTGTACATTTATCTGTGTATGTATATAAAACATCAAATGTTATTCATTCCCAGTTGTTGTTGTAAGGTACTGTCTAGTCAGTTCTGACTCACAATGACTCTATGTACGCCAGAACGAAACACTGCCAAGTCTGGGATCAGCCTCACAATCAATATTATGCTGAAGGCCATTGTTGCAGCCACTGAGGCATCTTCCTTTTTTTCGCTGACCCTCTACTTTGTCCAGCATAATTTCCTTCCCCAGGGATTGGTGCTTCCTGATAAAAAAATTTTAGCATGTCCAAAATATATGAGACGAAGTCTTGCGACCCTTGTTTCTAATGAGCATTCTGGCTGTACTTCTTCGAAGACAGATTGGTTTGTTCTTCTGAGAGTCCACAGTTTATTCAATATTCTTCGCCAATACCATAATTCAAAGGTATCAATTCTTCTTCAGTCTTCCTTATTTACTGTCCAGCTTTCACACACATATGAGGCAACTGCAAACACCATGGCTTGGGTCAGGTGCACCCTACTCCTTAAAGTGACATCTTTGCTTTTTAACACTTTAAAGAGACCTCTTGCAGCAGATGTGCCCAACCCAATGCATTGTTTGATTTCTTGACTTCTGCTTCCACGGACATTGATTGTGCATCTAAGTAAAACAAAATCCTTGACAACTTCAACCTTTTCTCTGTTTATCATGATGTTGCTTACTGGTCCAGTTGTGAGGATTTTTATTTTCTTTATGTTGAGGTGTAATCCCTACTGAAAGCTACGGTCCTTGATCTTCATCAGTAAGTGCTTCAAGTTCTCTTCACATTCTGCAAGCAAGGTTGTGTCATCTGCATATGGAAAGTTGTTAATGAGTCTTCCTCCAAACCCAATGCCGTGTTCTTCTTCATACAGTCCAGCTTCTCAGATTATTTGCTCAGCGAACAGACTAAGTATGGTGAAAGGATACAACCCTGATGCACACCTTTCCTAACTTTAAACCACGCAGAATCCCCTTGTTCTGTTCAAACAACTGCCTCTTGGTCTACGTACAGGCTCCTCATGAGTACAATTAAATTTTCTGGAATTCCCATTCTTCACAATGTTATCCATAATTTGCTATGATCCACACAACTGAATGCCTTGGCAAAGTCAATAAAATACAGGTAAACATCTTTCTGGTATTCTCTGCTTTCAGCCAGGATTCATCTGACCTCAGCAACAATAACCCTTGTTTCATGTCCTCTTCTGAATTCAGATTGAATTTCTGACAGTTCCTTGTCGATGTACTGCTGCAGCTATGTTTGAATGATCTTCAGCAAAATTTTACTTGAATGTGATATTAATGATATTTTTCAATAATTTCCACATTCTGTTGGACCATCTTTCTTTGGAATGGGCATAAATAGGATCTCTTCCAGTCGGCTGGTCAGGTAGTTGCCTTCCAAATTTCTTGGCATAGACAAGTGAGTGCTTTCAGCGCTGCATTTGTTTGTTGAAACATCTCAGCTGTGTATTCCATCAATTCCTGGGGCCTTGTTTTTCAGCAATGCCTTCAGCGCAGCTTGGACCTCTTGCTTCAGTACCATCAGTTTTTTGATCATATGCTACCTGTTGAAATGGCTGAGCATGGACCAATTCTTCTTGGTACAGTGGCTATGTGTATTCCTTATACCTTCTTTTGATGCTTCCTGCGTACTTTAAAATTTTCCCTGTAGAATCCTTCAATATTGCAACTCAAGGCTTGAATTTTTTCTTCGGTTCTTTCAGCTTGAGAAATACCGAGCATGTTCTTCCCTTTTGGTTTTCTAACTCCAGGTCTTTACACATTTCATAATGCTTTACTTTGTCTTCTTGAGACACCCTTTGAAATCTTCTGTTCAGCTCTTTTACTTCATCATTTCTTCCTTTCACTTTAGCTACTCTACATATAAGAACAACTCTCAAAGTCTCTTCTAACATCCATTTTGGTGTTTCCTTTCTTTTTAATGGCCTCTTGCTTTCTCCATGTATGACGTCCATGATGTCATTCCACAACTCATCTGGTCTTTGGTCATTTGTATTTGATGTGTCAAATCCATTCTTGAAACAGTCTCTACATTCAGATGGGATATACTTAAGGTCATATTTTGGTTCTTGTGGACTTGTTCTAATTTTCTTCAACTTCCAACTTGAACTTGCATATGAGCAACTGATGGTCTCTTCTGCAGTTGACCCCTGGCCTTGTTCTGACTGATGATTCCGAGCTTTTCCATCATCTCTTCCCATAGATGTAGTCAGTCTGATTCCTGTGTATTCCATCTGGTGAGGTCCACAGGTATAGTCCCCACTTATGTTGTTGAAAAAGGTATCTCCAATGAAGAAGTTGCTGGGTCTTGCAAAATTCTATCATGCAATCTCCAGCGTTGTTTCTAACACCAAGGCCATGTTTTCCAACTACCAATCCTTCTTTGTTTCCAGCTTTCGCATTCCAACCGCCAGTAATTATCAATGCATCTTGACTGCACGTTTGATCAATTTCAGACTGCAGACTTTAGTAAAGATCTTCAATTTCTTCATCTTTGGCATTAGTGGATGATGCAAAAATTTTGAATAATAATCTCATTAACTGGTCTTCCTTGTAGGCATATGGATATTATCCTATCACTGACAGTGTTGTACTTCTGGAGAGATCTTAAAATGTTCTTTTTGACAATAAATGCAATACCGTTCCTCTTCAATTTGTCATTCCTGGCATAGTAGACCATATGATTATCTGATTTAAAATGGCCAATACCAGTCCATTTCAGCTCACTAATGCCTAAGCTATCGATCTTCAGGCATTCCATTTCACTTTTCATGATTTTCAATTTTCCTAAATTCATACTTCGTACATCCTGAGTTCTGATTATGAACGGATGTTTGCAGCTGTTTTTTCTCATCTTGAGTCATGCCATAGCAGCAAATGAAGATACTGAAAGCTTGACTCCATCTATGTCATTAAGGTCAACTCTACTTTGAGGAGGCAGCTCCTCCCCAGTCGTATGTTGAGTGTCTCCCAAATCTGAGGGGCTCATCTTCCAGCACTGTAATGTTCCATTGCTGTTCGTAAGGTTTTCACTGGCCAATTTTTTTCACAAGTAGACTTTCAGGTCCTTCTTCCTAGTCTGTCTTAGTCTGAAAGCTCCACTGAAACCTGTCCAACAAGGGTGACCCTGCTGGTATTTGAAATACTGGTGGCAAAGCTTCCAGTATCACAGCAACACACACAAGCCACCACAGTATGACAAACCACAGACATTTGGCAGTCCTTCCAGAGAACTAAGCAATTATGCTGCAGAGAGTGGACAAATCCATATAATTTCCAAGAACTGATATGTAACACTGAATACTTTAAATGTAAGTAATCCCTGGTGAGAGATAAAACCTTGGAAGGCAGAAAAAGGAATGTAACACTCAAAATGAAATTCAATTCAAAACAAATTTCCAAATATAACACCAGCCCTATGAAATACTCTCTCCTTTCAAATAATTTGGTGGCACCTATATGAAAATATGGAGCCCTGATACTGCAGTGGTTAAGAGCTCAGCTGCTAACCAAAAAGATGGGCACTTCAAATCTGCGAGCCACTCCTTGGAAACTGTATGGGGCAGTTCTACCCTGTCCTATAGGGTTGCTATGAATCAGAGCTGACTTGATGGCAATGAGGTTTTTTTTGGTATGTGAAAATATAAATCTCAACTCCTTCAGACAAACTCCATTCTTACTAGAATTCAGATCACCTGTTCCTTCCAATCCCACTGCACTTGTAGTCTGTAAGGCTCTGCTTCTCCCTTGTCACTCTCTAAATGTTTCATCATCGTCAGTGCTGCCTGCTCCACTAGTTTACACACTTCTGGAGACAGAGATTCCTCCTTAACCTCCATCATTATGTACCACAAAGGCACATTTTAGGTAACAACTGCTGATCGAAACTAAAATTTATTTACAGTCACTCGTACAAAGGAAATAAAGGACAAAAAGCAAGGAAAAGACAGTATGTTTCAATAGTCAAAAATTTCTACAGTCTTTTAATAAAAGGTTTCTTTCTTCTAACTAGAAATCACAATGAATGGTAAATGATTTTAGCGGTATTTTATTCAAATAAACTAGAAAAATAAATAAAAACAATCAGATTGCATATTCTTCCAACACAATTACTCCATATTTCTGCCTTTATATAAACTGATTTCTTAGGACTGGAGATGCACCAAATATATGCCTCCGCTTAAAACAGAAGCAATCTGGCAAGCCTACTATACATATAAGGCAAAATTTTTCATAAAAATAATGAACAAAAAAATCTCCTACCAAAAAAAAAAATTAGGGCAAAATCAGGGGAAGAACACTTAATAAAACTCCTCATACCACACTAAAACATATAACCAAAGAAAGGTTACAAAATGTTAGATATTTTAGTTTGAATGTAAGATATTTCAGTCTTACAGACTGATGCTATAATAATAAAATTTCAAAAAATAAAAAACAAAGGAAAAAAAGGATTTGAATTTTATGGTAAATTTTATGTCACTAAAAATAAATACATACTGATCTGAATAGTGGTATAAAAGCTCTTTAAAATTTGTAATTTGTTTTTTTTTTTTTTGGTGAACCACATCAGAGTTTTTTTTTTGGTGAATTACAGACTACCAAATGTGGCATAAATTCTCTGCTATTAACAATCAACTACACCTAAAATAAAGAAAGGTACATCAATGTCACTAAGAGAAAAACAACAATTTAATTATTTAATTGCAAAGGGAAAAAAACGCACAAACGCAACGCTGAACAAATTAAATCTCTCTCCCAGACTCTCCTTAAGAACAAACCTGCCTCCTTTCGAATCTAGATCGCTTTACCTTTCCCAATCGAGTGAATATATTTCAATTTAACCAAGAATTTTTTAAAATTTCCACTATGTGAAAATTTCCCATACTATATGACACAGAAATAAAATGAGAAAAGTACAGCCTTTCCCTCAAACAGCGCTAAAGCAGTAAGAAGGATCAGATGAATATGTAAACAACGACAACATAAAGAACATGAGGGAAATACAAACAAAAGGAAGGGCTTCAAAGGATGGTCATCTGACGGAAGAGGTGGCATTTGGAGAATCTAAGAACAGGGAGAATTTCAATTTCGAAAAATCGGGGAATGAGGCTACAAATACAAAGCAAAGCCTGAGCAAAAACAATGCACTGAGAAAGCACAGGACAGATTCAAGCAATAGAGGGTGGCTCCCAGCAGGGTGAAAAATGTCAGGGGAGGGCCCACACTTACACCGGGAGGTAATAAAATGCAGCTCGTCAGATTTTTTTAAATTGGATATATTTTTACACATATTATAGCTGCATTTTTCCTTTACTAAAAACAAAGTGTCTTAACATCTATCACTATGCCAGAACCTATATCAAAAAGTAAGCTTAAATGTTCAATATTCTCTTAACGTAATAAATCAAGCAGGATTATTTTAGGAAAATGGTAGACAACAAAGAAGTTATTCAATACTTTAGAAGCCGTCTTTTCTAGCAGTCAGAATGTGCTGTAAAACTGCACATAATCCTATCAACCCTATTTTTCTGTTTTGATCATCTCTGAGATAAAGCCATACGAAATGTACAGATATAAATGTACTTCACAAATGTAACTTTATGAAAACTGAAGAAAAATGATTTTAATAGAAATTTAAGTCACCATCTTTGATTTTCGGCGAAGCCACTTTTCCTTTCAACATCACAACAAAAGATTTTATGAGAATAGGGGATTAGAGTCTATGAAACAATTTGAGCGCTCATCTGTAACGTGTTATAAAACATTTTCAGTATATTTATGGTTTCCAGGGAAGTGGGTTACAACTTTACAAAGCAATTTCCAACTTAAGAGTTCATCTCTTAAAGGAATGTATTCAAGCTTAGGAAGGAAAAAAGAGGCTACAGATTTTTCATTCAACCATTACTTTCACATTATCCAAAATAAAACACTAATTAAAAACACAAATCCAAGTTCAGGACTTTCCATTGTGACTACCTTTATAATAAATATGAAAAGCCAGTTAGGACAGCCTGACAGTTATTCAACTCAATATTCTCTATACTTTTGAAAAGTAATTTAACCTAATTTTTAAACCCACGGACAGCTTAGAAATTCATCTTTAGTAGCAAGTTTTTATTCAAACCGAAAGATGAATGCAAAATCTTCATTTCATGGGTTAGGTTTCAAAAGTCCTCAGAAAATGAAGAGGAGAATAGAATATGAAATGCAAGCCAACGCCCACTTCTGTACTCCGCTTACTGGAGCCTAGTTTATATACCTGGATGAATTGTGTAAGAGGTGGGGAGAAGAGAGACATTTTGCTTTTGTAAATCACGAATTTGGGTTTGCCAGGACAAATCTTTTTTGTCCTGTCTGCATTTCTTCATCAGTCAACATAAAGCTGTCCTGTTATAACAAATTCTAAAAAGAGAAATCACAGTCTTATTAAAGTTACCATCACATTATAGCTCCAATTGAAAGCAAAAAAAAAAAACAAAACAAAAAAGTTTAGCCACCAAAATCTAAACAGAGCTAAGAAAACAAAAACACGAAGTTTGTACTATCCCATCAGTAATATAAAAGTCATAAATCACTGAACAAAAATAGGTTTGATCTGCTTCCAAATGAAACAAGGTTCAAAACCTATTTCAAGATCACCGACACCGTAAAACCATATATATACCATGTTAAGTTTATAATGAATTACCAGACGTCTGATTACGTGGAGAAAGGGCACATTTTCTTAAAATCCCACTAGAACACCAACAACAATAATCCATCAAAGGCAGCCAGTTTATCAGTCTTTGTGTGTGTGTGTTTTAAATAAAACATAGCTTTTAATCTCTATCCTGTTTTTCTTCAGGCTTTCAGTGCCATCTAGTGGAAGACTGGTAAGCTTACAATTTAAAAGGAGGTTTTGGCAAACTGATTCATAGATTATTATAAAAGATTATTAAAGTGGCATTATTTTATTTCAGCTTTATAATACACTGCAGTGATAAAAATCAAATATTTTAATCACTTTCCACACATAGCAGAATTCAAAAAATATATACTTTTTAAAGAAGCAGATCGTGAATAAAAACTGATCTAATCACAGAAATGTACTGAGGTATTAACATGTAATAAAATCACAAAATTAGAAGGCAAATTTTCAGATATATTTTGCCAAATGTTTTTATTTCTCTTATTCAATAAATTTATATTTTTAACAAGTATTTTTCTAAATTTATTTCTATGGAGAGAAAAACATTAAAATAGCTTTTAGAAGTATCAAACCTAAAAAAACCAAAAGCTATCTTTAAAATATTTCTCAACTTTTGTGAACATCAGTAAGCTGTTTGCCACTTGCTTATTCATTCAGAGGCTAACACTGGAGAAAGGGCACATCACCAAAAATCCAGTGTATAAATCTAAAAAAAGAAATACTATCTATTCTACGAAAAGACATTATCAAAATATCACATTCAATTCTGGTACCTAAGCTAAAAACCTCAGTCTTTGCAATTCCTTCACCTTCTACATCCAATAAGATCCTCAGTCTTAAATTCTGCTGTCTCTTAAGTTTAACCCGTCTCCGTTTCTTAAGGTTCATATTCTTATCTTCTCCTTCTTAATCAGTATCCTTTGTCCTCAGACTTTCCACTTAACAATCCACCAGTCACTAACTCTAGAAGACTGCACTCCCGTCTGCTTATTCCTAATCCTCTGGACAGGCTGACATTTTCCTAGCTGGGCTACCACTGTGCGTACCTTACCACAGACCTCATTCTGACTTATTGTTTTTAATATTGTTGTTAACTGCCATTCAGTCCCCATTCCAACTCATGAGTCTCTCAACCTAAGTGGAGGGAGATGAGCAAAAATAAATAACTCTGTAGAACAGTTATTTTTGCTCATCTTCCCCCACTTAGGTTGAGAGTCCCATGGAGGCAGGAACAGAGTCTTGTACCTCTTCATATCTTCAACACTTATTAACTGCCTGGCTCATTAAATGTTTGCCAAATGCACTGCATAAATGATCCTTTGTGATTTGCTACGAAAGAAGGTTAAGAATCTTAAAGCATCTGAAACCAGAAAAAGCACAAATTCACTAATGGTTAAAAAGAACATAGCTAAATAAACATGTTTGGCCATAAATGCCTAGCAGAAAAAGATCTAGATGACTTGGCAGATCCATGGTCAGAGTCTTGCTTAGTATCGCCGATAGAAAACACCTATCCTAAAAGTTACATAATCTTAAATTGAAAGTATTATCCCAATCACTGATGCTAAAAAGGTCTCCTGGTTATATATCCCAACACTAATCCTATCTAATAAAAAAAAAAAAATAGAGATACTAATATACTCATTTTCAAGAAAAGGTGCTCAGGATATTCTTCTGAATGCATATTTCTTATGTCTCTCCTACAAATATTACAATATAAACAACAAAAACAAAAAAAAAAAAACATTGCCATCGAAATGATTCCAACTCATAGCAACCTATACGGCTAAGTAGAACTGTCCCCAAAGGGTTTCCAAGGTTGTAATCTTTATGGAAGCAGACTGCCATATCTTTCTCCTGCAGAGTGGCTGGCGGGTTCAAATCACTGAACTTCAGGTTAGCAGCCAGGCGCTTTAACTACTGCGCAGCCAGGGCTCCTATTACAATATTGAAAGTATAAAATATTAGCACTAAAAGGGCTCTTAAATATCATATACTCCAATCCCATCTTTTCACAGATGAGGAAACTGAGGAACAAAGCACAAATTCTCCCAAGAATAGCTTGCCCTTTTATGAGATGAACATTTAAGTCAATACTTGAACCTAGGTCTCTAGATGCCGATACCAGCTCCGTTTCCACATTCCTTCCTACAGCTCTGGAAACCAAGCTCTGTATTTAGCATGTGGTTTCAGGATTCTGTTCATGGATGCTAAGAAGTCAAGTCAAATCCATTTATCTTATTTCAAGGGAGCATTTCAACATTCTCCCAAACTCGCAGAATGTTATTTAACAGAAATGCTACAGAGTGCACGCATACTCACTAAACATTTGTGGAATGAAGTATAAAAATAAAAATACTTCCTTATATTTAGACAAATATTTTCATATCTTGGCTGTAAGGGGTGTTTCTTTTGTGTCCTCACCCCATATTTTTCTTTCACGAGGGATAAAAAAAAAAAAATCAGAGGCACAGCTAAACCAATCATGTTAAACCAAGTCAGCTAGCCTTCAACTAATATGTATGAAATTTGTAAACTGAAAGATTCACATGAATGTTCAGAGGACTAAATGTTCAGAAGACTAAGCTATCTATAATTTAATATGTTATGTTTAGTTGCTATATTCAAAAACCACTGCTCTACAATAAAAACATCTTTATTCACGATTTTTGATTCAGAGTACTACAACATTAAAAAGTCAGTATTTAGTAAATTATTTCATCTTATTTCACCAAATTACAACATATAAATCAATAAGTTATATATAAATAATTGCTTTCAGGCTAAGGATGTGATACAATAATAAACTCTAAATTTATCAATTTCCCATTTCTGCTTTGCTATAATGAATCATCCTGCATCCCAATGAGCAATGAAAGCAGAAACAAGCCCCAAGCCTACCATACTATGAAAATTTACCTAGGTTATTATAACAATCATCTGCCTGCACAAAGGAAAAGCTTCTGTGAGTCAATTATTATCCAAAGGCAATAATATTTTCTTAAGGAAGTGAAGCTCACACATGTAGATCAATACCTTTCCAGGGACCCGGAGACTCTCAATGGCGCCAAGATCGCTGAGGCTCTCCAGAGGGCTTTTCAGACCCTTAAAAAAAAAAAAAAGATAAACAGAATTTTAATTACACTGCAGAACTGTAAAAGGACAGAACACACCTAATGACAGAGGAATCATCCCCAAAATAGAAATTTTCCTGCTTCAAAACATATAGAACATATGCTCTAAAAACAACTGTCACTTAAGTAAATCAAATTAAATCAAATATGGATGGACTTTTGGTAGTTTGAAAAAAAAAACAACTATCAAATGGCACCTTTATAATTAATGGTTGAAGTCTAACTTAACCAGGATTTAAAAACAAACCAAAGAAACTTAGGTGACAAAAAGCATCCTGTAAAAGAAAAGCACTTATCTATTCGCAGTGGTTAAGAACTCACTCAGCTGTTAACCAAAAGGTTGGCAGTTCAAATCCACCAGCCGCTCCTTGGAAACCCTACGGAGCAATTCCATTCTGTCCTATAGGGTCGTTATGAGTCAGAATCGACAGCAACGAGTTTGGTTTGGGTTTATTACTCACTAGGACTCCCTGGGTGGCACAAACGGTTAAGTGCTGGCAGTAGGAAGCCACCCAGAGACACCTAGGAAGACAAAGCTGACAATCTACTTCCAAAGAGTCACAGCCTTGAAAACCCTACGGAGAGCAGTACTACTCTGTACACATGGGGTCACCACGAGTTGTAAATGACTTGATGGCAACTAACAACAGCAGCAGTAATCGCTAACACATTCACCTGGTAAAAAGGGCCAAGCAATAATAATTAACCAGCTGAGCTAATCAAAGATTTTTAAATAATGCTGTTTAATTAATATTGGTAGTCCCTCCATTTTTAACTGATTATTTCTCACCAGTGTATTCAATTTATGCTGCATAGTTAGGTCTTAAATCTTACATCGCACTGCTTTCTACCTGTTCTTTAATAGTTCTTTGGTACTCTTGTGCTTGCTATATTCATATGAACTGAGGGATTCTGAAAGCCTCATTTGTACTAGGGAAAATGATCAAGACAAAAAAAAGCCAGCAACTTAAATTTTCTCTAAAGGCCTCTTTTTAAAAATCGGCTATCAAAGCAGACACCTAATTTCCCTGTAATATTAGTTTTCAGACAATATTAGCTGCTCACAGGAGTCTGAGGAGAGGTTTATGATACAGTCTAGTTGTCCTTTAAATCCGTGGCCACCTAGCTGATTCTGACTCACAGTGACCCAGAACTTTATTTATAAATTATAAAAAAAAAAAAAAAACCTGTTGCCATCAAGTCGATTCCAACTCACAGCAACCCTGTATTGTAGGACAGAGTATCACTGCCCCATTGGGTTTCCAAGGAGCGGCTGGTGGATTCAAACTGCCAAGCATTTTGTTAACTGCCATAGCACTTAACCACTATGCCATGGGAGCCCTGGTGGCTCAGTGGTTAAGCACTCAGCTGTTAACCAAAAGGGTGGCAGTTCAAATCCACCAACTGTTCCTTGGAAACTCCATGGGGCAGTTATGCTCTGTACTACAGGGTCACTATGAGTTAGAATTGACTCGATGGCAACGGGTATAAATTAGAGAGGTATGTATTTATTTTTCTTATTATAAAACACCACCAATCATATCTACAGTTTTTTTATTACAGGTGCCCTTCCTCACCCCTAAGTCTTCTATTATTCCCACAATACCTCCCCCCCAGCTTCCCTCCTCCCCCTTCACACACACACACACACAGACACCTTCTAAAAAAACCAATACACCACTTTCTCTATAAAGTCTTCCAAAATCTCTTAATCCCTGTGTTTCACAAAAAACAGTATTTCCTGAGATGGCCCAAGGATCATCTTCTTCAACATCACCTGGGGAACTTTTTAAAAGTAAGATTCCTGGGCCCCACTACAAACATATTGTTTTTGTTGTTGCCATGGAGTCAATCCCAACTCTTGGTGACCCCATGTGTGCACAGTAGAACTGATCCATAGGGTTTTCAAGGCTGTGACCTTTAGGAAGCAGACTGCCAGGCCTGTCTTCCAAGGAACCTCTGGGTGAGCTCGAACCGCCAAACTTTTGGTTATGCTACCCACGGATTACAGACCTAATGAATAGATATTTCTGGGTGAACCAGGAATTTGCATTTTAACAAGAATCCCAGGTGAGTCATATGATCGCTAATGTTTTAGAAGCAGCCAGACATTTTTTCCAACACAATATCTCTGCCAAGTAGTTAAGTTTTAAAATTTAAATATATCTTTCTCTTACAGAACGTAAGTCCTAAAAGAAGAGAGAGACCAAGTCTTATCTGCCTTATAGCTCAGTGGCTAGCAAAGCTCCAGAAACACAGTGAACACCAAAGAAATGAGTAAATGATTGGCTGGGAGTCCTTGGTCCGACTCCAGACTCAACTAATTAGAACATTGTTCCCATGGGAATATGCAATTGACTTCAAATGAAGTCTCCAGGAATGCTTGCTGAAAAAAGAAAGACCTACCAAGGTTTAAAATGTCTTGCAACGAGTGTGTGTGGTGGGGGGGAGTGGCGTGTGTAAGTATTCTTGGGCCTTTTGCTCTTCCTTGTTTCAATTTCTCTCCAATGTCCACCATAAGGACACATCATCAAGGTGGTAAAAAAAAAAAAAAAAGGTAAGGTTGGGTTAAAGCCAAAAAACCAAACCCGATGCTGTCAAGTCGATTCCAACTCATAGCAACCCTGTAGGACTGAGTAGAACTGCCCCATAGGGTTTCCAATGAGCACCTGGTGGATTCAAACTGCCAACCTTTTGGTTAGCAGCTGTAGCTCTTAACCACTATGCCATCAGGGTTTCTAAGGTTGGGTTATATAACTCAATTTCTATATACGTTATATACACAAACATACATATATAAACACATATATGAAAGTAAAACTGCTCATAATTTGATTCAAAATCATCATGACCATCTGTAAAATACCTTTTTAAAAATGTAATTGCCATGTTCCATACCATTTCCAAGGAGCAGCTGGTAGATTCAAACTGCCGACCTTGTGGTTAGCAGCCATAGCTCTTAACTACTATGTCACCAGGGTTCCCTTTAAAAGCATAAAGAACAAAAACCAAACCCACTGCCGTGGAATCAAGTCCAACTCATAGCAACACTATAGGAGAAAGTAGAACTGCCCCATAGGGTTTCCAAGGAACAGCTGGTGGATTCGAACTGCCAACCTGTTGTTTACAGCCAAGCTCTTAACTACTGCGTCACCATGGATTTGTTTAATCAATCTAACAGAAATCTTCAGAGGAACACATCATGTCTAATTTTCTCCTTCTCAGAGCTACTCAGTATGGAGACCAGTGGCTGAAACATAAAAAAGGGATATACCAAATATCTAGAAAAAGGCCTTACCTCCAAATTAGTCACCACACACAAAATCTGCCACTAATACTTGACAACTTTCCACCAGATACATTAAAAAAACGTAATCAAAACTGGAAAGCCCGTGTACACATCAGGAGGCAGTGGAGTGGAGGGGAGTGATCTAGGAATGGGCCCTAGAGTAGAGCACCTGGGTGCACATCCCGGTTCTCCAGCCATGGCCTTGCACACATTACCTAACCTCCCTGGGGATCACAGTCCAATGATGGTGATGATCATTCAGACTGTTACAAGGAGTGAAAGAGATGATGTATGTGAGGGGCCACAAATAGTATCTGGGACAGCATTAAGCATCTTTTAAGTGTTAACCATTATTCTTAATATAATTATGATCACAGAGATGCTTTTCTGCTATCACATCAAAACAAAATCAAAGAATTACATAAACGTCTCAAACCACAGCATCAGACACTCAACTGCATTTTAGGATTATGGGACTTTCATCCTTTGATTACCAATTTAAAAAAAATACAAAGTCATCATTTTTCATCCTCTAAAGCACAAAGGCATGGTTATAAACTACAGCACTCTGCCTCCATAAATTGAGACTTTCACTGTAATCATTAACCACTATTTTTTATTTGATTTTTGTTGGTAATTTCCCCAGTTGAAATAAAATTCACTATACATAACACATCTCTTCACTTTATCTCCTTGACCAAGTCAGATCAATACTTTGAACTACATGAATTCAGGCATGTAGACATGAATTCTCAATTTCCATTTATGAGATCAGAAATTTACGTCCCATCAATCAAAAGCATCATGTGAGATTTTCTCTTCCTTCTCTTTTTGGCAAAACTCAACAGTATTTATGCTCAGTCCCCCACTTCTCTTCTATTTCCTCTTGAACCCACCCTGATCAGGCTGTGCTCCCTACCACTTCATCAAAATTGCTCTTGTCAGGTCACCAGTGACCTATGTGCTGCTCAATCCAAAGGTTCATTCTCTATTCTCAGCTCACTTGGCCAGTGTGCAGCATTGAACACAGCTCATCACGCCCCCATCCTTTAAATTCTTCACTGGGCTCCTAGGACCCACTCTTTTTGGCTGTTCCCTTCATCCAACATTCATTCAACAAATAATTACTGAGCATCTGCTATGTGCCAGCTACTACATGGAATGCTGAAGGCTTTCTCTTGCCTCACTTGCCACTCCTTGAATGGCCTGAATGACTCCAACAGCCTGCTCCCAGTTTTCCCACTCTCCATCACCCTGCCTTGCTGAATCTACTTCTTATCCCTGACCTTACACTTAGTCCTCAGAAGCTTCAACCTTGAACTTTTTTTTTTATGTATCTACACTCCCTGCACTGATGAACTTAACCAGGTTATATACCACTTATATAGGAGCCCTGTGGCACAGTGCTTAAGCACTCAGCTGCTAACTGAAAGTTCAGTGGTTCAAACCCACCAGCCACTCTGCAAGAGAAAGATATGGTAGTATGCTTCCGTAAAGACTACAGATTCAGAAACCCTATGGGGCAGCTCTACTCTGTCCATAGGGTCACTGTGAGTTGGAACTGACTCAATGGCAATGGATTTGGTTTTCGTATACCACTTATATGCTCATTACTCCCAAATTTTTATTTTCTCAGGAATTCAGACTCACTTATTCAACTGTCTACTTTATTTGTCCACTTAATTATCTAAGAAGCTCGCAAATTACCACATCTAAAAACCTTTCTCTTCCCCAATCCTTCCTCCCTCCTAGTCTTATCCACCTCAGTAAACAGCAATTTCATACCCAAGCCAACATCTCTAGACTCATCCTTGATGATTCTCTTTCCCTCTCAACCCAAATCTAATCTGTCAGGAAGTCCTGTCAACTCTACCTTTGTGCTGTCTCGACAATCCAACTGCAAGAGCCTCCTTATTGGTCTCCCTGTTTTTGCTCATTTCCCCCTTCAATCTATCCTTACATCATTGGCCAGAATGGTCTTTCTAAAGTGTATGTCAGATCACATTGCTCCTCTGTTTCCCGTTTTACTCAGAATAGAAGCCAGGGCCTTGCTACGGCGTATAAGGTTCTACGTGACCTGGCTTCCTGCGCCCAGCTCTCCAACCTCATCTCCTACTCTTCTCCCGACTCACGTCACTCCAGGCACATTTGCCTCTTGCTGTTCCTCAAATATGCTCCTGCCTCAGGACCTCTGTAAGTGCTTTTCCTCCCTCCGGGAATGCTGCTTCCCAGATATCCACATGGTTCATCCTCTCACCTCCTTCAAGTCTTTACTCAAAAGTTCCCTTCTCAGTGAGGCCTTTTATGGCCACCCTATCTGAAACTACACACAACTCAAACTGCCAACAACTCCCAGTCCTCCCTATCCCCCTTTCCTCCAAAACATACATCATCACATCTGCCTTAGAGCTTGTGTGTTTTGTTCACTGCTGCATCCCCCAAACTTAGAATAGTGCCTGGCACATAGCACTCAACAAACATTTGTTGAATGAACTGAAAGAACAGAAGCCAGTATAATGGAAAAGGCTGAACACTACATCTTGTCTAGCTGAAGAGCGCTAACAAAGCCCTTCCTCCCACTCCTTTCCAAACCAAGATACTAGGAGAGCTGAAATAAAAGAAAATCTAAATTGTATACACCTTAATTTCATACCTCTCCACATTACTTCATCAATATATTATTAACGTAGTCTGTAGCATCACAAAAACATCCGTGTATGCTTATTTCTAATCCAATAATAAACAGTACTAATTAATAATCCAATAATGAAAAGTACTAATTAAAATCCCTATGCAGAGCCCACTTTCATACCTCACAGATTCTTGAAACTGTGCGTTAATAATGATCAAATGTGTGGAAGTCAAGCCATAATATTTATAAACTTCACACTGTTGTTGTTAGGTGCCATTGAGCCGGTTCTGACTCATAGCAACCCAGTGTACCGCAGAACGAAACACTGCCCAGTCCTGCGCCATCCTCACAATCATTGCTATGCTTGAGCTCATTGAATGAGTTTTTTAAATTGTGTGAAACTCTTAATTTTATCTAATTTTTTACACAGTATAGTTCCAGCATTTCATACATATTTAGTTGTTTTTTGTTTTTGTTTTCCATTCTAACCGAATATATATTTGACCTGCTTAAGTCTAATAAGCAATTGATTGAGACTTAAGAGTTATCATTTTCAGTACATTTAAGATACATGAATTTATTATCACTGGTATCTGGATTTTTATATTCTATTCTTCCACTCATTTTTGCAAAATAAAATCAAGAAACAATAAACCAATTGTTACGGATTGAACTGTGTTCCCCAAAGAAGTATATCAACTTGGCTAGGCCATGATTCCCAGTAACTTGTGACTGTCCATCATTTTGTGATCTGATGTGATTATTCTGTGTGGTGTAAATCCCAACCTCTATGATGTTAATGGAGGCCTGGTGGCATAGTGGTTAAAAGCTCCATCTGCTAAAAAGGTAGACAGTTCGAATCCACCAGCTTCTCCTAGGAAACCCAATAGGACAGTTCTACCTTGTCCTACAGGGTGAGGAATCTACTAGAAGGCAATGGGTTTTTTGATGGTAATGAGGCAGGACTCAATCTACAGAATTAAACTCTATCTTGAGTCAATCTCCTTTGAGATATAAAAGAGAGAATGGAGCAGGGAGGGTAGGGACCTCATGCCACCAAGAATGAAGAATCAGGAGGGAAGCCGGCCCTTTGGACCTGGGGTCCCTGCACTGAGCTCCTAGACAAGGGGAAGACTGATGACAAGGACCTTCTCCCAGAGCCAACAGAGAGAGAAAGCCTTCCCCTGGAGCTGGCACCCTGAATTCGGACTTCCAACCTCCTAGACTGTGAGAGAATAAATTTCTCTTTGTTAAAGCCATCTACTTGTGGTATTTCTGTTATAGCAGCCCTAGATAACTAAGACACCAACCTAAGATGCTGTACAACAATGACAATGTTGATTACATTGCACTGCATGGCCAGCAACCACATATGCGAGCACAAAAGGTAGCCGATGCACAAATGTCCAAATTTAGTGTTCCAAAGGCAATTTAGAAGTACTGGTATTGTTTTACAAAAAAGAAACACCACTAAGCCTGAAATCATCTATCACTTAAATGCCTGTAATAGTCAGCTTTCAGTTTTTCCACTCTCCCACCATTAATGTAGCCATGGAGAGGATCTCAATGATCAAGTACTTCCTAGATAAGGCCCAGGAACTATGTTAACTCCTTTATTTATTTCTTTAATTTCATTGTGTCATATAAACATCATCATCACCTAGCTCCCTATAAGGTACATGTTACTGTTCCCATTTTACAGATATGGAAACTGAACTCAAAAAAGTTGGGTGACTTGCCCAAGGTCACACAGCTGTTACATCATGGAGTTAGATCTAAACTCACATCCAATATGAGCCTCAAGTAAGAAGTGGTATGAACCATAATAACAATACTCAGCAAAGGTATTCCCAAGTGTTACTACCCACTTACCTAAATCTTTTTATTATCTACAGAACTTTTTAAATTCTAATTTCATGATATTAACCATATAATTTGACAAGAGTAAACCAACCACATAAGAACTATTTATGCACCGTCTACCAAAAATTTACAATTTATAATCTATTCAGATCTTTCTCAAATTATGAATTTTCAAATAAAAGTTCAATTTGCAGTGTATATTCTTTATTTAATCAACAAAAATACTCAGAAATGAAACTTCACTAAAAGATTACCATCCACATTGTCCAGGGTTCTAAAAACTACGCTGATCCAAAACTCGGATCTAAATTTTGTTCCTCTTATATTAATATAATAAACAATGGCCAATTCTAGTGAAATATTAGAGTCAAAATAAGCAAAAAGTATTTAAGACCTTATTATGATCAATAAGTACAGCTGGGAAAATTTCTGCCACTTCTTGCATGTAGCAAACTGAGGCATTATTAAGATGTTCCTAACATTTATGAGACTGGGGGTGGTGAGGGGAGTAGCCAAAAGTTTTGATCATGAATTATCATTTTGGCAAAAAATAAAAAGACATTATTTTGTCATGAAAATAATAAAAAAGTAAAATTTCACAAAGGACTTTCATGTACATTAGTTTACAGACGAACACCACAGAATTGTGAGATAGTATGAAAAAGATAATTATTATTCTTGCAGTCACATCAGCAAACTACAAGGTTTGGGAATTTGCCCAGTCACAAAGCTAACAATCCTGTCTTAAAATCATTCACTTTTTTTCACTCTTTCCAGGTCATCTCTATGCAAAAACCCAAGCTTCCTACCCTGGCTCACAAATGATAGTCATGAATGAGGGGGTTCCTACAGGGCTGTCACTGGAAAGACAATAAAAGGCGGAGGAAAGAGACAAATATAGCCTCTGATTTCTTCATTGGCCTGGTCTAAAGGACGTCTCTGGGAGGTCACCACCTGCTCAAGTAGGGCTCGGATCCACGCAGCCAAGGCGAGTTTTCCAGGACGTGCCCAGTTCCCCCAGGCCTGACACTTGCCATCACCTATATATAACTTAACTCTCCGCCCACAGCGGCCCGGGGACAGAACATCTCGGCTCCTTCTCTCCCAGCGGAGGTGAAGGAGGCCTTTGCTCCAGCCGCCGCGACTTACCTGTCGGGTCATGAGAGATTTTATTTTTTGCATGTCGAAATCGTGAGAAGGTAAGCGGCCGCAAAAAACTAACAAATTATGCTGAACCACCCGACAACGGGACCCCCACACAGGGAAGCCATACTGAATGATCACGTGAGCCGCCGACCCTGGTAATCCTTTCCTCTTTTGGGCATGCCGGGAATTGTAGTTTTCCGGAGACAGCTTGCACCTGCAATGGAAGAAAGAGGGCAGGCCAGGTACTACATTTCCCAGCAAGCAAGACAGCGGGCGGTTCAGTTAAATCTGTGAATCTCGTTCTGAGTGACTAAGGCGATTGCCGGTCTTTCCAGAGGTGTTTGCTTCGGTACCTCCGCTTGGGTGAAGTGGAAACTTAACTCAAAAGCCATCAGACATCGAGGGACAGGAACAACGCTTACGAGACAAATAAAGCCGACTGACATGACGCACCCAAGGAGTGTGATGAAGGAAACCCCAACTGGTCTAGAGGGGGGCTGCGGGAGAACGTGAGACATGAGTGACAGCTAAAGGGAATACACACTCCTAGAGGCGATCCGAGAACTCGCGGCTCCTCAGGTGGCGCTGGGCTAGTCTGAGGAAGGGACTCGTCTAGGGTTGCCCAATCAGCGGCCAACCAGCGTTAGAACTTGGTCTTGGCATTTTCTGCAAAAAAAAAAAAAAACTATAAAATCAAAGAAATTTGACCTCCACTCATGTGTGATCTAAGGCAAGTCAAGCCTAAAATCGTGACAACAATAATAATAAATAGATATGTCACTTTAAATTTCTCTTTTCAACTTTTAGCAATTCAGTGAAATTAAAGGAAGTAATAAAGGAACCGTTTGGGACTCAATTTGCTAAAGAACGTTCCAATTGTGAGAATACCAGAAAACAAGAAGCCCCAGAGCTAACAATAATAACCTTCCTCCCGTCCAAAAAAAAAAAAAAAAAAAAATGCGGTGGAGTTGTTTCCAACTCAAACACACACACACACCAAAAAAACAAACAAAAACCTAGAGCCCTAAAGAACACTTTTGAAAGGTAGCTGTCGGTTGTTCTTAGTTGCTGTAAAGGCTATTCCAACACATGGTGACTCCATGTGTGCGGAGTAGAATTATTCCATAGGATTTTCAAGGCTGTGGCATTTCAGAAGCAGATGGCAGGCCTGTTTCCCAAGGTCCCTCTGGTTGGGTTCCAACCGACAACTTTTTGGCTAGTACCCGATTGCTTAACCATTTGCACAACCCAGGAGCTCTTTTTAAAGGCAAAGGGTATTATGTCATTTCCGCTTTTATATATGTTATTGTTGTTGTTAGGTGTCATCGAGTCGGTTCCAACTCATAGCAACCCTATGCACAACAGAATAAAACAGTCAGGTCCTGCTTCATCCTCACAATTGTTGCTATTGCTTGAGCCCCCTCGTTGCAGCCACTGTGTCAATCCATCTCGTTGAGGGTCTTTCTCTTTTTCACTGACCCTCTACCAAGCATGATGTCCTTCTCCAGGGACTGACATATATAAAACAAAATGGAACCCATTGCGGTGGAGTCAATTCCAACTCATAGTGACCCTACAGGACAGAGTAGAACTGCTCCATAGGGTTTCCAAGGAGTGGCCAGTGGATTCCAACTGCAGACCTTTTGGTTAGCAGCTCAGCTCTTAACCACTGAGCCACCAGGACTCCATACATACATATATAATTATATACATACATACATATATGTATATATATGTATAAAACCAAACCCAGTGCCTCGAGTCGATTCTGACTCATAGCAACCCTATAGGGCAGAGTAGAACTGCCCCATAGAGTTTCCAAGGAGCGCCTGGCGGATTCGAACTGCTGACCCTTTGGTTAGCAGCCGTAGCACTTAACCACTATGCCACCAGGGTTTCCATATATATATGATTTATTTTATTTAGGACTTTGGCATTTTTCTGAGGTCTGTTAGTGGTAGGCCAGAGAAATCTAGTAGAAACTTTGACTGGAAAAAAGTCTTAAGGAAAGCTCGCAGGATGATAGTCTCTTGGTAAAGGAGTGCCAGCCCTGTTTTTGCAGAAGGGAACATCAGGGCTGAGAGTTTAAGTTGTTTGGGGCGGTAACATTAGCAGCAGAGTAAGGTAAGGGCATATTTCTCATGGCTCAAACAGGAGGAGCCTCTGGAAGCTTAAATAAAAGCTGAGATCCTGGCTTCATCAGGATAATAAATTTCTAATCTTCTTATAAATGCCAAAGAAGTGGAGAAATTCAGCCCCTCCAGGATGATGTGACTACACTTCCTGATCAGGCAATAACAGTAAACAGGACACTTGCTGCCAGTAAAGGGGTGATGACCTGCGTGAGGCCCAGGAAAGAAATCATTGCTTCACAGTACTTGAGCAGTCCTATCAGCTAGACTAGGCTTCTGGAAGGCAGTATTCTGGACTAAACTACATGCAAACAGACACTACCACAGGGGTAGGCATATGTGATGACTTTCTCTAGCAGCCAGTTCTTCCCTATAAACTGTAATCTTCCTTGTGATCTATCTGATTGCAACAATAAGGCTGCACTTTCTTCCCCCAGTTCTTTTTAGTCCTCACTGTTCTACCTTGCCCTCTATACCTCACCACCTCTCCTCTCCAATTGCTCCAACCGTTGTAAAACACTTAGATGCTAATGTAAGTAAAGAATGTGGACATTTGAAATTCATTTGGCAGACTGTTTCCTTTATGAAGTAAGATCAGCCTTAAATCCCTTACCATCGAGTTGATTCCAACTCATAGTGACCCTACAGGACAGAACAGAACTGCCCCATAGTGTTTCCAAGACTGTAGTCTTTAGGCAGGCAGACTGTTACATCTTGTCCCGTGGAACAGCTGATGGATTCCAACTGCCGACCGTCTGGTTAGCAGCCAAGCTCTCAACCACTATGCTATTGGGTCGCCTTTAGACCAGCCTTACTTAAACAAACTACTTTAAATAAACTTGACATTACGTTATGAATGTGACTCGAGAAGTAACAGAAAATCTCTGCCCCCCCCCACATGCATGTGCACACACACCCTTGAGGGTGCATGCACACACACACACACAGAGACACACATACACCACCCACACACACCACACACACACACACACACACACACACACAATCCGAGTGGCTCCTTGGATTGTTTGAAATTTAATCATCGTGAACATAGATTGCTTTGGGTTAATCATCTTCCTCATTTAAAATGCAAACGTAACCAAGATCAATAAATAGTAAAGGCTTTATTAAAAGCCCGTTGCCATGGAGTCGATTCCTACTCATATAGGCTTTTTTTTTTTTTCCTTAATTGACAGTGTGGTGGAGCAGAGCTTCCCAGTGGGTTACTGCTGTGATGTGAGCTATTGGTGGTGGAACATATCTTAGAATAATAAAACACTTAAATCGTTTTTTTACAGTCATATAAAGACTGACAACTAATGAAGTTATATTTGAACGTTACGTGTATACCTTCCGGTGTAAAGCTCCTGAATTCAGACGGTTTTCCGGCAGGTAAGACTTTATGCCCACCATTTGCCACTAGAGGGCGATTTGTCGTGCGTATGCCTCGTAGCGTTTTCGCAAGATGTGCCATACGGCCAGGGTCATTTTTTAAGTGTGCCGTGACATGAAAAGATCGTAATTATGATTCATTTTGGCATTTAATTTATGTAAGGAGCATCTACTGTCACTTTATGTCATAAAATCAAAAATATTTTAAATACGAAAAAATGGAAAAAGAACTTCAGAGTGAACAACAATTTTTTAAATTGAGTAAATTTAACATTAGGAAAAACTTAACTGCATTGTCTTTATTACTCTCAGTCTGCCAAGGACCTAACAAACTTCATCATGGACCAGCAGTGGGTTTGAAAAACTCTGGAAAAACTTTATCTAATAAAGGCAAGTGGAGATTAATAATGAATAAAAAGGTGTGCGTGTGTGTGCGTGTGTGTTTGCGTGTGTGTGCGTGTGCGTGTGTGTGTGTGCGTGTGCATGTGTGTGGTGATGCCGAGGAAAACCTAGGTGATATCTGTAAAACTTCCATATTTATTTTCCAAATTGTGTTTTCCGAAGCCCAGTATTAAGATTTATTTGCAGTTCTTAAGCATCAACTGAGAATCAAAAAACATGGGCCAAAGAGTGTTTTGGGTTTCTGGAGGAACAGCTTAAAAATACTAGTTAAGCACTGTGCTAGGTGCTAAGGATCGGTAAACGAATAAGACCATTCTCTGTATTCAAGAAGCTCAGAGGGGAAAATAAACATGTGATGAAATTAATTAAATTGCAATGAAGTAACAGCTACGATAGCTGTTAAGTACAAGGTTTAGAGATAGCACAGAGAAAGTTACGGTATGGTTTTTTGTTTTCGTTTTTTTAATCTAGGGGGGAAGCTCTTACCATTTTTGTGAAGCACAAAGAAATCATAAAGTGACCTGTGAAAATGACTCGGGTTTTCCAACCGCCACTCACTTTCTTTGCCTATAAGAAGCCCTTCTACATGAGTTGGAATCTTTAATGCCAAAATTATTTCCAAACTTGGATTCCAAAATTATTTTCATTCCTTTTCTAACTTTTAATTACTCTTAAAGAATGTTCTTCCTTCCCCTCTCATCACTGAACTTTTTCAGTGCACCTTTACTATTAAAAATTATTTGTGCTAGAAATTTTACTTTAATTTGATACACAGTTTGATCCATTTCATATAGACGGCTTGGACTACAGCCTTCTTGCAAATGAAGTTTGACTTACAACTTAGTAAACTGTTCAGACTACCTACTGCCATGGCAATGAAGAAGCCAGGCTGAAAAGATGTAGCACACACACCACAGTAGAGGCAAGATCTCTCGGTCATTGGTTCACTTCCCCTGTGACTCAGCTGTGAAAATGTGGCCTCAGATATTATCTGTTGGCATAGGCGTTTCGTTATAATTACACACAGTTCATGCTTTGGGGTCACTTGGAAACACACCTGTGCTTTACTTTTAAAAATAAGATGAATTCTTAGATTGATAAGACCATAGTAGCCATTGTAACCAGAAGTACTGCATAAAAAATACATTTTAAAAGATATTGTGGTTCTCTGTTTTGATTCTTGGGTATAATTTTTCCATATTATGAGTGACTTCGTGAAGATATAGATCTGGTTAGCAGATACATAAAATACTTCAACTTTCATAGAAAAAATTAAAAATTCAAAACAGTGGCACAGTTTGGCATAATAGGAAATCGGCTTTGTTTTTAATGGAATTTTACAATATGTACTCATTATGATTCATACTATTTTTCAATAAAGTAACCCAAAAGGATATTTTCCTTCATGCTATTATTAATAACTAAGAATAATTTGTAAAATATACTGAAAATTACTGATGATCACTAAAAAACTGTTGTGAAAGTCATAAGCCCGTATTCTTGCAAAGCATATCCATAACAGGTGTTCCCTCTCCCTGTGTCCTTTGTATACACATTCATTCTGTATTCAAATCACAGGAGCAAGAGGCAGGATAGGGTCTGTTACCTCACTGCTAATTTCCCTAGCAAATAAACCAGCAGCTGCTGGTCCCTGAACCAAGTTACCATCAAGAACAGGGCACTGTATACATGGGACAGGATGCTTTCATGGAACCCTTCAGCAGCACAGTTGGGGTCTTTCAGTGCAAAATATACCTCCTTCTATTAGGTAAGGCACTGCATGAATTGTTTTGTACCTGTTTTTAATTGTGGGCATAAGGTAAATATTGGCTTTTAGGCTGTAGATTCGCTCAGATCATTGAAGAGCACCTCAGAACCTTTCAAACAATAACACAATTTGTTTCAGAGAAGCAGCAGAAACATTTAGGAGAATGAAGAAATAGATCATTATTAATTTCTCAGAACAACATTTATTGTCAACAGAGCTCACTTAGGAAATTAAGACATTCTAAAAATCTAATGAATTTCTTCTTTTTACATTGTTTACAGCTAGGTTCAGCAGTCTTTAATGCATTTTATTGTGGCAAACATTCTTTTATATAGCTCATGAAATTATGACCACTTATAATGAAACTCAACAATTTATGCAAATGATTTTCTATTGTTTAATTAAAGATACTGTTGTCAACTGTTGGTTCTGATTTATTTTAAATTACATATTTTATGAAAAAGTAAGGTTCCAAATTGAGAAAAAATATTTTATATACAATAGAGAAACGTATTAGAAAGTATTATTTCTCCAAAATGCATTTAGTCTCTTTTCCCGATGGCTAGTCCTATTAAAATCCTTTTCTGCACCTTAATATTTCTCTCCCACTCCCCTTTTACGTGAGAATTTAAAGAAATTTCTCTGCAATATTACCACTTTTTATCTGTCGACATTATTTTTACCAAATGTTCTCTTCTCTTTTCCGTTCTTCCTATTTATCATTTTTTTAGTTCATTTCTTGTTTTCTTTCTATTCTCAGTAGAAATTAATAAGACTTTAGCCCTTAAATGTTAACAACTTGCCTAAATAAGCAATGTAAGTTTTAGCTTTCTTCAGTCATTGAAAACCCTTCTTTCATTGTTATACTGTTACTATTTCCATTGAAATGTGATTGTTATCCAAATTTATATCCCACATATATGAAATGAAGATTGTTGCAATTTTTTTAAAAGCATTTAAAAAAAAAAAAAAGCATTTGAGTTTTCCCTAGTTGTGATAGGTCTAGTCATTATGGTGGTTATGTTATCAAATTCAAGCTTATACTGGATTTTGATTTTTTGAAAAATTAAAAAATTACCACAACTGGTTCTTTATCTTTGTGACCTTTTCCTGGTTTTGAAAGTATCATGTGTGTCAGTGCCTCACTTGTTTTTAATTTTATAGTAAGAGGTCTGCTGTCATTTCATAAGCATGTTGTTATAACTGGCTTTATGAATTTAGAGGCAATTTATTTGAGGAATTAGGTTAAAAGAAAATAAAATTTTATTTTAGAGAAAAAAGTATCATGTTCATAGGTAGTTAAAGCAGTTATTGTCCCTTACGACTTCTTTCTTAATCAAATTTACATTTTTCCGTAGGTAGTATGTTGTAAAGACCACAGGTAACGTGAAGCTCTTTTTGCTTTTAGGAATATTAAATTTTTGTTTGCTTTTTCTTAAAAAAAAAAAAAAGCCCATCAAACCGAAGCCCGGAATTAAGTGTGTATGGTCTACTCAAAATACTGCTTCATAATTTTTATTTTCTTTTGAGATACATGAGTTTGTTTTCAGTCAACAATAGTTGTGTTATGTTTGCTAATACTGTGTATGACAATGGGGAAGTAAATACCATTTTAAGCTACAGCTGGAGGTCACTTTGGTGAAGCCTGATGTTTATATTCAATACAGTGGAACTGGTCTAGGGAGTCTTCTGTTGCAGGAATACGGACAAATCTTGCTGTAGGACTTTCAAGTTGCTTAACCCTGGATATTTTTTTTTTAACCCTGGATATTCCTTTGTAATGCTATTGCTATAAGTTTAAGAGAGTCTCTAAAGGGGAAATTATTGCTGTAGTTTTATATGTCATTTTATATGAAAAAATATCCTTCCCCTTTTACCAAAAAAAAAAAAAAAAGTAAACAAGGACATCGGCAATGACTGCCCCAAGTGACAAGCGCAGGTTGGCCAGAATGGTATTATCGGTTTTTCCTGCCTTAATGCCTTAGATGAAAAAAACCTGAGTTTTCATTTTTTTATTCTCAGAGAATATTGTTCTTGTTGTTAGGTGTCATTGATTTGATTTCAACTCATAGCGACCCCATGTGACAGAGCAGAACTGCCCCGTAGGGTTTTCTTGGCTGTAATCTTTTATGGAAACAGATCACCAGGCCCATCTCCCACAGAGCCGCTGGGTGGGTTCAAACTGCCAACAATTTGGTTAGCAGCTGAGCACTTAACTGTTTTGCCACTAGGGCTTCTTCACTAGCACCACTCCTGACGTTCACCTTTTAGCCAGAATTTGTCAGGCCTGTAAAACAAACAATAACACACATGAGGAACATGCTTCTTAGTTTAATGAAGTATACAAGACCAAGTGGGCAATACCTGCCCAAAAGCAAAGATGAGACAGCAGGAAGGGACAGGAAAACTGGATGAATAGACATGGAGAACCCGGGCTGGAAAGGAAAAGAGGGACAGTGCTGATACATTGTGGGGATTGCAACCAATGTCACAAAACAATTTGTGTATAGATTTTTGAACGAGAAACTAATTTGTGCTGAAAGTTTTGACCTAAAACACAGTAATTTTTCTCTGAGTATTAGGCAATTTAATAATATTTAATACAGTAAAATCTGCAAAAGCCAGAACCCATGTAAGGTGGAAACCTGTCAGGGAAGGAAAACTCAAATATTTTTGTTAAATAGAGAGCAATAGAAAGGTATTAACTGCACCCTGTTAAAGGCAGATAACTTGCAAGACCCAGAAAAACAAGGCAGTCCCATTGAGTGCCAACTCTCACAGGTTTTGCTGTAATAAAATTGAAAATAATAACAAAATAAAATTTAGTCATAAAATTAAATTCCACTTAAGTCCAATATGTGAATATCAAAAGGAAATTAAAAATTCATCGGTTTTATAGCATTTCTTTTATTAGGGTTCATTTATTCATAGAGAGGTTGATTTTTTTTAAATCAACAGTGTTAGTCTTTTACACTTTCCCATACAAATAGAAAAGAGCTTTTGAAAAATTCTCAAAATTAAGCTAATTTTTTTAAATTAGTAAACTACTGTTTTGACAACAAATTCATCATATCTGTACCGGGAAATATATCACTGGCAGACAGTATGTTTCCTAAATGTAGAGGAAGTATCCAACTATCTGTTTATTCCCCAAAGTTCACTACAAGTAAGGGTTGCGTCATGTCACTAGGTTCATGTCTTTCCTACAAAATGAAAAGTTTTTAGGAGGCTGAGATCAGATACTGTATAAAGAAAATTTCATTCCTTGCTGACATTCCTATAACTTGTTATCTACAATTTATCTGTTAATGAAAAAAGGTATAGGCAGCCTGTAAGCTTCTGTAACAGCTGTGCTATCTTTCGCTGTCATATACACATTTGAAAAAGTACACATTTGAAAACAAATTTAACTTCATATGGAAACATTGACTATATTCAGAGATATTGATGGCAATGTTTTATTTAAGATATCATTACATGTTGCAGTTTCTAAAATAACCCAAGGAACCAGTTCCTCCCCCTTTAAAAATTATTGGAAACACCATATAAAATGTTATTTTCTAATAGTTTCATTTTTTGCTGGGCTGCAATATTTGTTTTCATATTAAATAAAATTTGCTTTCTATTACTTTAGTGATAGACGCTCCAGCATTTTCTTAAGACTCAACATTCTGGTTCAAGATCCAAAATTCATCAATATTTCTAAATTTTTTTTTTTTTTAGTGATACTAGCACCCATAGTAATACAATGCCTCCCAGCCTATTCCAGAATATTACAAACTCAATCTTTTTCAACTGCAACTACAAGGAAAAAAAGAGTCCTTCCAAATAAACAAACAAACAAACAAAAGCAAGTACTTCTGCAATGACTGCCCCAAATAACAAACAGTTTGGCCAAAACTGTATTCAGATCATCTATCTGCATCTGTCTAGCAGTGGTTTCTAGGTTGAGTAGTGAAATGTCTTAAATGGATGGATAAAGTCAACAACCAAACTACTGACTGCCAGAAGGAATTACTGTTTTATGGCAGCAGCCATGCAACTTTTCCCAGTGCATTCCCAAGGCGATGATTTGGATTGCCACCACCTCTTGATTTCTTTGGTGTCAAACACAAAATTGTTGCTTTATTAAAGGATATCCTGCAGGAATTGACAACATAATGAGTGAGCTAGAAAACCGAAACTCAATCCTTAAATATTCTTTGGGCCTCTTTCAATTAAATATAGGCCCTTCATCTTCAAATGTAGATGGCTGTTACCCTGATAAAAGCATCTCGGGATGTCAAGAACATAAACTTACAGACGTCATCTAATCTAACCCCCTTTTCTTTACACTTGAGAAAACTGAGGTCCAGAGAAATAAAACGACTAATCTACTTTTTCTCTACAATCCTCTATCTCCTTGTTAAAATTCCTAGCACGTGGTTCCTTCTTATTCTAATCGTTCAAATTAGGAACAACTTCAAGTTTAACATTCTCACACTTGCCAGAAAGTAATATAGAAGCAAACTTTCATGCCTTTGTATTTCCTTTGCTATTGTCCAAATCACTAATATGAATGTGCAAGCATAGTCCATTATCATAAAAAAAAGTTGTAAACAAACACGAATACACACAGAGCCCAAAGAGGCTGTGAGACATTTCTTTATTTTTCCCATATACCAGTTGCCATCAAGTCAATTCCAACACATAACAACCTATAGGACTGAGTAAAACTGCCCCATAGGATTTCCAAGGAGTGGCTGGTAGATTTGAACTGCTGGACTTTAGGTTAGCAGCCGAGCTCTTAACCACTGTGCCACCACATAGTTAGCTTCTGTTAAGTGGGAGTCTCTTTTCCCTCTAACCTCCTCTCCCCTTGTATTTCCCTCCCGAATTCTTTGCTCTATCATCCCTGCCTGCCCCAGGGTCTCACTCACTCCTACCAGATACCAAAATCATGGAAACCTTTGTTCCCAGCTTTACCCTGTGAAGGCAAGGAGAGAAATTTACTGTAGGTGGAACTTGATTCCTCGTTGGAGCAAACCTACATCTTTCAGTTTCTTCAAAGAAATCATCTGTAAATGACAAACAGACTTCCCCACAATTCCCTAATATTGATTGCCTTTCATAACATGACTTGTATGGACAGAATTTTTAATTTTCATGGAATCCAGGCTTTCTGGAGCCATTGAGGTTGAAATAACTATTACCCTGAGGTGATCTTTGAACCCTAAACCTTGAGGTGAAACTGGTCTCCTGAAAGCCATCTTTAAGTCAAACAATAATTTAGCTTAAGTAGTAAAGACCATTTGCCTTGGGCATTGTGTTGTTTTAAAGAACTATGTGAAGCCAGATTTGACAACAATAATTCCAAAGGTAAGAATAGAAGCCATGTTTTAAGGCCAATCAGTAATTACTTAAATTGTTATTCAAGAAAATGCTGTTTGGAATCCTGCATGTCCAAAGATTATTTTGTAAACTCTATTCTGGCCCTGTTTCCATGGTAATGTATAAATTACTAGTGATAAGATGACGTGTAAAAACCTGTAAAGGGTCTTTCTTCTCTGGAACATTTTTGACTCTCTAGTCAGAAATGTTGCACCAATTTGCAAATTGAATATTAAATAAATTTCAATTAATTTATATTATTGGCTTAATATTTTTAACACTTGAATGCTCAAGCTTGATGACCCCTTTCCTAGAAGGTGTGAAAAGAGGAAGCAATCAAGGAGGTCGAACATTCTGCATATAGAAAAATTGAAATTGCAAAATAATTGCTGTATTTTTTAAATTCTAAAATGCAGCAACTAAGGATAAATATTTTATGTATGGAAAAATTATAATTGTGAAATAATTACTATACTTTTACAATTCTAAAATACAGCTCATGTGCCTGCATTGGTGAACTGACTTTGACTGATAATGTTTTAATGCCATCTTTCTTGGAATATTTGCATTTAAGGCCTTGGCTCAAGGGAAGGAACTTCCAATAGCAAAATATCAATCAATTCGGAAGGTTTGGGAGGAGATTCTTGGGAAGAAGTAGCCCTCCAATGTGTCACCAATCACATAGTTTGATTAGGATATGATGTAACTTGTACATTAATAGAATCATGTTGATTGAGGCAAGTGTTTTTAAAGGTTTTCATTGGACTTTAGAACTAATCTTTCCCAGTTCTCCTTTTCCCATTGTTCTTTAACAGTCATAGAAAATAACTTCTGCTTTTCCTTTTCATCTTGCCTTAGAGAAGCCATGCAATCAGCTGTACTTTTCGGGTGGAGTTTTTGAAATGCAGAAGGCTTCAGAGACAAATATTTACCTTTACGTGTAACTGGTACTAGAATGGTCTGTAACTGGAAGACTCTCTTCCTTGAAAAGAACTCTCAGCGATCAGATTCTCTCTGTGGTTGACCCTGTAGATTGTGAAATGTGGCTCAGGGTCTTCACAGCTTTCCTTTCCTTTGCAGCAGGCACTTGCTCGGGGCTGACAGTGACGGTGCCATCGCACACCGTCCATGGCATCAGGGGTCAGGCCCTCTACCTGCCTGTGAACTATGACTTCCACACTTTGGCCTCAGACATCCAGATTATATGGCTGTTTGAGAGACGCCACACAATGCCCAAATACTTACTGGGCTCTGTGAATAAGTCTGTGGTTCCTGACCTGGAATACCAACATAAGTTCACCATGATGCCACCCAATGCATCTCTGCTCATCAACCCACTGCAGTTTACTGATGAAGGCAGTTACATCGTGAAGGTCAACATTCAGGGAAATGGAACCCTCTCAGCTAGTCAGAAGATACAAGTCACTGTTGATGGTGAGTCCACTATCAGTATGCCTGGGCAGTGGGGTAAAGTGATGTTTAGTGAAGACTCAGGCATCTAGATGACTGGGGCTTTAGATCCTGGCTCTGCAACTTCGGGCAAATTAGTTAACCCTCAGAGCTCAATGTCTCATGGCACTAATAATATTACCTGCCTCAAGTGTCTTTCTGAGGATTGAATTTGACATTGAATGAAAGCATTCTGCACAGTGCTCAGCAGAATGTGATGAAGCAATAAGAATAACTTATCATTTGTTTGCCTGAAAACTGTCAAGTATAAAGTTACTAATGTAATGAGATGGAGAAAATCTTGTTTCCTCAGTAGCACCCTGGGAAGAAGCCTGTTTTTGTCCCATGAAGATTTTTATTTTAGTAAACTGTTTGGGGAGAATGAGACTCACACAAGGACCATACTTAAGGAACAACAGAAGTTGCCGGAAATGTCCCCTGAGGGGTACTGGGGTCAACTAACTTTCAGACATTTATTTACTTAACAATTATGTAAGTAGAACACCTTAAATATATTATGTTCAATACTCAGCTTTGGACTTTTACACCTTAACCTGTAATATTCCTCCAATTTAGTAAATATCAACTCCATTCTGTTGATTGCTCAAGCCAAAAACCTTGGAGTCATCACCGGCCCTCCCCTTTCTCTTACATCCCACATCCAGTTCACAAGAAAACCCTTTACTTTCAAAATATAGACAAAGTCTGACCACTTCTGCCCTGCTCAACTGCACTGTTAGCTCTTGCCTAGATTATGCCATTAGCCTTCCAACTAATCTCCCTGCTTATATTCCTGCCTCCTGCTTATATTCCTGCCTCCTGAACACCAATTACGTGTTAATGTGTAGTGAGGTTGAATTTGTTTAGGGTCTTGATAGACATTTAGGGCCAGAGAGAAATATTTTCTTGGGAAACATCCACATTTTGATTAGACTGTTTTAGAAAGTGTGCAATCATAATACCAGTGACTATTCCAATGATTGGTTCTCCTCATCCAAGGCTGTTGACATGCTACCTATTTGACTTATTCCATCCCACATATATTTCCACACAAAACACATATTGGAGAAAGATAAAAATACAAGCTATTTCTACATAATAAACATACACACACATATTTTTCTTTTTAAATTGTAGAATGTAAACAAATGCTATTCCAACTCTTTTGTTCTTGCCAAGGAAGAAAAAGAATTAAATTAAATGGAAGCCAGTTGATTACACCCACCTTGAGAAAGGCTGGTAGTTTCAGAACTACTCAGCTCCCCTACTAGTTGCCTTCCAGCTAGTTCCTTTCTGGTTAACTTTCATTTTCTCCTGTCTTCTCTGGGCTGGAGGATGGTCTGTCCATGCTATAGTGTGGGAAAATGTGAGCATGAGTCAAGACAAGTTTTCCTGAGGAGATGCACCATCCGCAATTAGAAATTTGATAAGAAATCAAAGCCTAAATATTGGAGCCGATCACCCGTTCCTTATCTATTACCTCATTCTCCCTTGTCCTGTAATCATACGTAGGAGAATATTGTTAAATAGATATGTCTCCAAAATGCAGGAGAGGAATATTGCCAGATCAAAAACCCTTTTCTTTTTGCCAGTTATTGCTGTGTAACTGGGTAAGTCACTTTTTTTTTTTTTTTTATCAAATGGAGTCAAGAACCTCAAAGATTAATGATGATTGCTGAAAAATGATTATAGGTGCTTGTATAATTCCTACCCTTATCCGTCAGTTCTAGAGTCAAAATTCAGGGAATAAGTATTTAGTCATTCTTTGTAATTTATCTATTTAACAAATAATACGAAATGCCTACTGTGTATCAGGCTATTTTCCTGTGGCTTGAAGTTACAACAGAAATTTCTACTGGATTTTTCTTATTTCTCTTTTTTCATATAAACCCTAACACATATTTTCGGATTGAGTCAGTGTTAGAATTGTAGGCTTTGGTTTGTTAAAGTGGTTAATATAATGTTGCAACACAAACACAAAGCAATTGAAAACACATAATTAATTTACTTACACGGAAGGAAAAGTAAGTGGTGCACAGTGATTCTCTAAAACAATCCCTCAATTCCCATACAGCACCACATATATGAACTGTACATTTGCAGATGGTGCAAAGAAATTTGGGTTCCCCACCCCACCCCAATCTGCTGCTACTGGGTCACTAGGACAAGTCAAGAGAGGGGAATACCACATAAATTTTGTACATTAGTTGGGGAAAGCACAGTGAACAGGAGGTCAGGGAGCTGGAGTTCTCTACCACTAATAACATTCTCTATAAAGTAAAAGATTTTGTTAGAGAATCCTTGAAGAGTGAGTTCTATAATTTGTTTATCTCTGACTATAAATTTTTTTTAATATTTCATCATTTTGCATCATCCATGTCTCTTTATTCTCTTCTTTGATTATTGCCTAAACTGCCTATATTTACAGAATATAAAACTTTGGAATCTATTCCCTCAGATTTCAATGTTTGAAAGAGTTTTATTATAGTTTTATGAGTGGCCAAAAGTATTTCTATTTCTCTTACTATTGTAGATCCTGTCACAAAACCGGTGGTACAGACTCAGCCTTCCTCTGGGGCAGTGGAGTATGTGGGGAACATGACCCTGATATGCCTGGTAGAAGGTGGCACCCGGCTGGTTTACCAGTGGCTAAAAAATGGGAGACCTGTCCATAGCAGCTCCACCTACTCTTTTTCTCCCCAAAACAACACTCTTCATATTACTCCAGTGACTAAGGGAGACATTGGAAATTACAGTTGCCTGGTGAAGAACCCCGTCAGTGAAATGGAGAGTGACATCATTATTCCCACCATATATTGTAAGTTTTTGTTTGTTTGTTTGTTTTAACTATTCATGAGTTTTCTTCTGGGAAAGTCTCAAAGAGGCAGTTATGGGAAATATCAACATCGGCTGTCCTTTGTTTTTTACCATTGTTGTAGTTCAACACTAGTTCTAAGCATACTTCCTAAGCACTGTCTTGTCATGAAATATATTCAGCAGCACAATCCTATTTCTTGGAGATCAAATTAAGTAATGGCCAGGAACTTTCAGGATACATTTATGATTTCATCCACTGTGTGATCTCATTTCTATTGGTCTCCAAGGGGTGGCTGGTAGAATTGCCCCATAGGGTTTCCAAGTAGCTATTGGTGGATTCAAACTACTGATCTTTTGGTTAGCGACCAAACACTTAACCCCTATTGACAAGTGTCATCTGGGGAGCAAAACCTCTTCCCACTGAGAACCAATGGCCTATCAGGTTGAAAAGTCTTATCAATTACCACAGAGAGCATAGCTGCAAACAGCAGCTTTACAAGAAAAGTGAAGCACGGCAAGGGAAAACTCATTTCACTCCTGGCATTTCAGCTGATTGAATCCTGAGAAGAGAATTAAGCTTAGAATATTTATCCACTCGCTCATAAGTATATCTGCATAATACTGGAAGAGGCACTGAGGCTTAGTATTTAAGTGCTTAATAGACAGATCTAAGTGGAAAACCTGGTCTGTCATTACTGTATGACCTCAAGTAAATTCCTTGATCTTTCTGAGCCTTGTCTGCAAGACAGTTAAAACCACCTCGCCACATTTGTCTTTGCTTGCTGCCAGGTCGATTCCAACTCATAGCGACCCCATGTGACAGGGTAGAAATGCCCTGTAGGGGTCCCAATGCTGTAATCTTCACGGAAGCAGACTGCCACATCTTTCTCCCATGGAGCTGCTGGTGGGTTTGAACCACTGACCTTTTGGTTAGTAGCCATACACTTACCTACTGCTCCACCAGGGCTCCTTCCTCACTTCATTACTGTGATTAAATGAGGTATTGTCTGAAAACTGCCAGTGACTGACACAAAGCAAGCACTCAGTAAATGGAGGCTGCCTTTATTATCGATATATCTGTATTCTATTGAAGCATATCTGATAACTGATAGAGTTATCTGGAAGACGTGTGTTATATCCATTCTGGAAAAAAGCACCAGCATATATACATAATGTAGCCTATCTCAACTAGATAAAGCTTAAGAAAAAAACTGAGCACTGGCAGCAGGGCAGACACAGCCTAAAGGAAAACGAACTGCTGGGGGGAGCAGGATTGCCATGGTGTGATGCAGGTATACGTGGAAGTTTTGCTTGAATCAGCCAAACTAAGCTAAGAAAGATAGAACTATTGAATTCTGAAGCTGGAAGCTAACTTATATGTTAGTAGAAGACAGAAAATATTCATAATAAAACGCATCAGATAAAATGCCATAGGTGCCATAGGAAAGTATGCAAAGAAGCATAAACCAAAAAACCACACCCATTGCTGTCAAGTCAAGTCTGACTCATAGTGACCCAAAAGGACAGAGTAGAACTGTCCCATAGGATTTTCCAAGGAGCAGTTGGTGGATTTGAACTGCTGACCTTTTGGTTAGCAGCTGAGCTCTTAATCACTGCATCACCAGGGCTTCTCACGACAGTATAGTGCTTAAGAATAGGAACTCGGGAGCCAGAAGGCCTGGATTCAATTGCGACTGTGCTACCTTACCTCTCTGGGCCTCTGTTTCTTTATCCGTAAAATGGTGACAATGGTAGTATCTACTTCATAGAGTTATTGTGAGAATTAAATCTGTTACTATATGTAAAGTACTTAGAATAGTGACTGGTCTATGCTGTTGTTGTTACTTGTCCCAGAGTCAATTTTAACTCATACTGAACTCATTTGACAGAATAGAACTGCCCCATGGGGTTTCCTAGGCTATAATCTTTACAGGAACAAATTGCCGGATCTTTTCTCCTGTGCAGCCACTGGGGGAGCAGGCGGGTCGAATCGCCAACCTTTTGGTTAGCAGCCAAGGGCTTAACCGTTGTGCAACCAGAGCTCCTGACTGGCCTATAAACCCAAAAAACCAAACCCACTGCCATCGAGTCAATTCCGACTCATAGTGACCCTATAGGACAGAGTAGAACTGCCCCATAGAGTTTCCAAGGAGCGCCTGGCAGATTTGAACTTCTGACCTCTTGGTTAACAGCTGTAGCACTTAACCACTATGCCACCAGGGTTTCTGACTGGTCTATAGTAAGTACCATGTAAGTGTTAGTCCATTATCATCACAATAACATTATTATCAGTCTATAGAAATTCAGAGGATAGAAATGTTACTTCTGGCTAGGGGGAGGTTTTCCTGCAGAAAGTGACATTTGAGCTGGGCCTTTAACAATGTATATGGTTTGGGCAAGTGGCAGTGTCTGGGAAAACCAGTTCAGGCAATGGAAACAGCAGGAGCCAAGACACAGAGCTGAGCTGCAAGTAGATCGCAAATGGTCCAGTTAAGCCAGAATGCAAGATACAGTGAGACAATAGATGGTCAGATAAATATGTTTGAGTCAGATTATGGAGAGCTTTGAAAGCCAGACATTATTTGGTAAGCAATGAGGAAAAATTGAAATAATTTCTTAAAAATAAAAGTCTTTATAAGAAAGGAAGCCCTGGTGGTGTAGTGGTTAAGTGCTGCTAACCAAAGGGTCAGCAGTTCAAACCCGCCAGGCGCTCCTTGGAAACTCTATGGGGCAGTTCTACTCTGTCCTATAGGGTCGCTATGAGTTGGAATTGACTCGACGGCTCTGGGGTTTTTTTATAAGAAAAAAGAATAGTTTCTAAATACTTAAACACAAATACATAATAGCATTGTAGAATAGATGAAGAAATGTTTGTTAAGAGAGCATACATTTCCAAGATAGATTACAGACTTCATACAATTATGTAAAGCCTATAAATATATGTGTGTGTGTATATATATATATAATTTCACAAGGAAAAAGGGGAAATAGGATATAATTTCTTCACTTATAAAGAGGAAAAATCACCAGTTATGAATGATATACAGTGATCAAACATATCTAAGAGTAATTTGAAAGTGTTTCTTCTGATAAATATTTTTTACATAGAAATAAAAATCTTCACGGATTATTTAATTTGACTGCGGTATAGGAGAAGCACCCGTATGTGTCTGTTAGTTTGTCATACTGTGGGGGCTTGTGTGTTGCTGTGATGCTGCAAGCTATGCCACCGGAGTTCAGATACCAGCAGGGTCACCAATGGAAGACAAGTTTCAGCTGAGCTTCCAGACTAAGACAGACTAGGAAGAAGGACACAGCAGTCTACTTCTGAAAAGCATTCGCCACTGAAAACCTTATGAATAGCAGCAGAACATTGTCTGATATAGTGCTGGAAGATGAGCCCCCAGGTTGGACGGCACTCAAAAGTTGACTGGGGAAGAGCTGCCTCCTCAAAGAAGAGTCCGCCTTAATGACGTGGATGGAGTAAAGCTTTCAGGACCTTCATCTGCTGATGTGGCACAACTCAAAATGAGAAGAAACAGCTGCAAACATCCATTAATAATTTGAACATGCAATGTACAAAGTATGAATCAAGGAAAATTGGAAGTTGTCAAAAACGATACGGAACACTTGAAGATCCACATCCTAGGCATTAGTGAGCTGAAATGGACTGGTATTGACCATTTTGAATCAGATAATCATATAGCCTACTATGCTGGGAATGACAACTTAAAGAGGAATGGTGTCGCATTCATCGTCAAAAAAGAACGATTCAAGATCTATCCTGAAGTACAATGCTGTCAGTGATAGGATAATACCCATATGCCTACAAGGAAGACCAGTTAATACAACTATTATTCAAATTTACGCACCAACCACTAGGGCCAAAGATGAAGAAAGAAGATTTTTATCAGCTGCTGCAGTCTGAAATTGAGCGAACATACAATCAAGATGCATTGATAATTACTGGCGATTGGAATGAGAAAGTTGGAAACAAAGAAGAAGGATCAGTAGTTGGAAAATATGGCCTTGGTGATAGAAACAATGCCGGAGATCGAATGATAGAATTTTGCAAGACCAACGACTTCTTCATTGCAAATACCTTCTTTCACCAACATAAACGGCGACTATACACATGGACCTTGCCAGATGGAACACACAGAAATCAAATTGACTACATCTGAGGAAAGAGGCAATAGAAAAGCTCAATATCATCAGTCAGAACAAGGCCAGGGGCTGACTGTGGAACAGACCATCAATTCCTCATATGCACGTTCAAGCTGAAACTGAAGAAAATCAGAGCAAGCCCATGAGAGCCAAAATATGACCTTGAGTATATCCCACCTGAATTTAGAGACCATCTGAAGAATAGATTTGACGCATTGAACACTAGTGACCAAAGACCAGACGAGTTGTGGAATGACATCAAGAACATCATACATGAAGAAAGCAAGAGGTCATTGAAAAGACAGGAGAAAAAAGAAAAGACCAAGATGGATGTCAGAGGAGACTCTGAAACTTGCTCTTGAGCGTCGAGCAGCTAAAGCAAAAGGAAGAATTGATGAAGTAAAAGAACTGAACAGATGACTTCAAAGGGTGGCTGCAGAAGACAAAGTATTATAATGACATGTGCAAAGAGCTGGAGATGGAAAACCAAAAGGGAAGAACACGCTCGGCATTTCTCAAGCTGAAAGAACTGAGGAACAAGTGCAAGCCTCAAATTGCAATAGTGAAGGACTCTATGGGGAAAATATTAAATGATGCAGGAAGCATCAAAAGAAGATGGAAGTAATACACAGAGTCATTATACCAAAAAAGAATTAGTCAATGTTCAACCATTTCAAGAGGTGGCATGTGATCAGGAACCGATGGTATTGAAGGAAGAATTCCAAGCTGCTCTGAAGGCATTGGCAAAAAACAAGACTCCAGAATTGATGGAATATCAATTGAGATGTTTCAACAAACGGATGCAGTGCTGGAGGTACTCACTTGTCTATGATAAGAAATATGGAAGACAGCTTCCTGGCCAACTGACTGGAAGAGATCCATATTTATGCCTATTTCCAAGAAAGGTGATCCAACCGAATGTGGAAATTATAGAACAATATCGTTAATATCACATGCAAGCAAAATTTTGCTGAAGATCATTCAAAAGCAGTTGCAGCAGTATATCGACAGGGAACTGCCAGAAATTCGAGCCGGTTTCAGAAGAGGACATGGAGCCAGGGATATCATTGCTGATGTCAGATGGATCCTGGCTGAAAGCAGAGAATACCAGAAGGATGTTTACCTCTGTTTTATTGACTATGCAAAGGCATTCGACTGTGGATCATAACAAATTATGGATAACATTGCGAAGAATGGGAATTCCAGAACACTTAATTGTGCTCATGAGGAACCTTTACATAGATCAAGAGGCAGTTGTTTGGACAGAACAAGGGGATACTGATCGGTTTAAAGTCAGGAAAGCTGTGCGTCAGGATTGTATTCTTTCACCATACCTATTCAATCTGTATGCTGAGCAAATAATCCGAGAAGCTGGACAACATAAAGAAGAATGGGGCATCAGGATTGGAGGAAGACTCATTAACAACCTGCGTTATGCAGATGACACAACCTTGCTTGCTGAAAGTGAAGAGGACTTGAAGCACTTACTAATGAAGTTCAAAGACCACAGTCTTCAGTATGGATTACACCTCAACAGAAAGAAAACGAAAACTCTCACAACTGGACCAACGAGTAACATCATGATAAATGGAGAAAAGATTGAAGTTGTCAAGGAAACATAAGCAGACAAATTGGATCACATCAGGACCATGTAGACACATCCTTAGATTATTATTTATTTTGGGGTAAAACAATGTGTTTTTACTTTTCCTGGTTTTCATTCATATAAAAAGGTAGAAAATGCAAAACAGGCTATTTAACCAGCCAGGCATCATCTAATGAATATTAAGGTCAAGGAAACATCTGTCAATGTGATGTGAGACAACAGGGAGTGAGGTTGTGTTGGAATATTCCTTGGTCACTGCAGAAAACCTGATTATGTTTTGTTTAGACCAGGTACCTTACTTAACACTGTGTCATTTGGAGAGTCAAGTGGATAGCACAATGGTTATGAGCCTGAGCTGTAAATTCACACTGCCTGGGTTAAAGCCCTGGCTCTATTATTATTAGTGTGTGCAAGTGACTTCCCTTTCTGTGCACTAGTTTTCTCATCTTTTTATAGATACTGTTCCCAGTACAATGCTGATACCTCTCTGAAGGGGTGCAGAAAGTATTAAGATTTTATGTATAGAGAAGTGAGTGAGCAGTACAAGAGAACAACTCAATAACGTTAGCTGTTTTTCTTTTTTCCCTTTGGGCCAAAATGATGCTGACATAGCTGGCAACATGGCAGAAAAATTATGGAAAATCTGGATAATTTAGAAGATACCTGCAAAAATAAAACTGAAAGAGTAACTTGAGCACTTTTTCTTCCTCAAACATTACAATTCTTTAATGTAACATACTATAACATACTACTTTATTTTTATCCACTAAAATATTTTCTTTGCATTAATTCTTTCTTATATCTATCTATCTATCCATCTATCTACCTACCTTGAAACTCTGGCCATAGATTTAAATGAAAAAATCCTGAGGGAAATTGCATAAAAAATTACAGGCATAGGGTATATTGTTTACATCTATAAATACACTTCTCTTTGCTATGCAGTTTATTTTCATCTAGCAAAGGGAAAATAAGATCTTTCTTTCAATATGCTCAAGTCTGTACACCAATCTCAATATCATCACAGAATATGTTGATATGCATATGTAGTAGAGAGAGAGATAAAAATGTAGGGATAATCATAAAGTAGAAAGCTATCACTGCTTTAGTTGTGTTTGTTTTGGTTGGTTGGTTGGTTGGTTGGTTGGCTGGTTGGTTGGGGGGGTGGTTGGGTTGGTTGGTTGGTTGGTTGGTTGGGGGGGTGGTTGGGGGGGTGGTTGGGGGGGTGGTTGGGTGGTTGGTTGGGTGGTTGGTTGGGTGGTTGGTTGGTTTAGGACCATAAGAACTAACACCTGTAAGCATTACATTTTATGCTTTAAATTTCTAAACTTCCTTGCTTTTTTGTGTTATTTGAAAGAATTAAAATATCCCAATTTGAATGTTAAATTCAGATTTCACAGAACACATCTTCTACCTACAGTTTATACCAAATTTCTTTTTTACATTCTTTCAGCCATAGCTTATGGAAACCTCATACGGGAATTTCTATCATGAATAAAGACCAATGACAGATAGTAAAACGAAGAGCATTTAGAAAATTTATAAATCTGGCTTCTGTTTACACATTGTAAAGATGAGTTATTTACATGATTTAAGAAAGATCTTGACTCAGTGGTAATTGTGAACATAGTATTATTAATTTATTTTCTTGATTATTTTTACATTCAAATGCAGAAAACTTCATTTGGTCAATATCTCATATTAATTAATTAACCGATTTATTAATTTGTTCGCTTATTTTTGATTCAGAAATCAAACCTTCAGGATCCCATTTGTGCTAACCAATTATTACCCATCACATAATACATAGAAACACGGCCCAAACTCATTAATTTAATAATTTTTCTTGCTATCACTACTTTAGCCATGTTTTTTTGTTTGCTTGGTCAGTTGGTTGTTTGGTCGTGTGGTTGGTTTGGGGCCATAAGAGTTAAATAAAACATATAATCTGAAGACTTGTCATTTATCCTCTTGGTCAATACGTCATCAACATGTTCACAGTCTTTATCATTCGATGCAAACTAGGAATATGTGCCTTCATTGATGTTATTCCTGCTTCTCCTTGTTCATGTGGCCATCCCCTCCTCTTCCTTCACCACATCATATTCTCCAGAAAGGCTCATCTGCCCATTTAGTCTCACCTCTTCAGCCTCACTAGTGCTTCTGTATGATCCTTTGCACCTCTCTCCCCTAGTACTCACCACATTATATTTTCCTTGATTCTCTCCCGTCCGTAAGTACCCCATCCCGAAGTAAGAGTTCTGTATTATTCATTTTTGCATCCCTTAGTGAGGTTTCTTGAATATGACTAAACTGGAACAACAACAACAAAAAACTGGAACAGTTTATCTTTATGTCCCTTTCAGATTCCATTGTTACTTAGGCTAAAGGCTAAGAGGATAGCTTTTTAGGTCTAATATTTTGGCCCCTTTTTTCCCTGACCTTTAGCAAAAAGTCTCAATAATCTAATAAATGTTATAATAATATTATACCAGAAAGGTCCGTACCATAATTTAGAATTCCAGCTTGAATCACCTATCTTGTTTTCTTAAGCCACTGTGTCCAAGATAGTATCTTTCATGAAAGCAGAAATATTTTTTTTTGACAGAAAAAAAAAAAGTCTAACAAAATCTATCAAGGTTGACCATATATTTATGAAGTTATGATGTCATAATATGGTGTTGGCCTTGGTGAAATTCAATGTCAAACTAATAATTCAGACAAATATCCCCTTGCAGTTCATGAAATATATATACCATTCAGCTCCAGTTGTAAATAATAACCCAGTAGCCACTGCATTTTGTGTGCAACATATGGCACTGCCGCAGGGAAGTAACCCTAGTGATAAAAATTAAAGGAAAAAAAAAAAAGGTCATTCACAGTAAATACTTACCATCTGCTCCCAAGCAGGATGGCAAGCAGCATCATGACGGAAATTTAGGTACTGCTCCCGCCCAGCCATAAATTGTTAAAGAGAACAGATGATATGTGATTTTACAAGTCATTTAGTAAACAGCCATTCCTGAGGCAAAGGGCTCATTTCTATTGGGAGCTCTCTGCCAAAGGCAAGAACTGAACCATACCCCAAAGTCAAAATGGAGTTATTCTCCTGCTTTTATCTTCAGTGTCAGAGGCCACTCTGGTTGAATCACCGCTCCAAATGTGTTCAATTGGATTGCTCATTCACTTGAATAATGTGTTAGGCTGCACCTCAGACTAGAGGGACAGTCAGCCTGAAGTGCTAATGAGAAAGGAAATAACAAAATCACGGTGTTCACAGTCCACGGTATGTGGTCAGAAGAAAGTAAATTGTAAGCGGTATTAGAGTGTGATATTATATTTCCTTGTGATATATATGTACCATTCATACATAAATATATTATATGTGATAAATATGTCATATGAGATATATACATATATACCTACATGTATAAATATATACATTTATAGCTATGGGGTCGCTATGAGTCAGAATCGACTCAATGGCAGTGGAGGCTTATGTATCTATGTATGTATATACATACGCATAAATATATACATGTAAAAAAAATATATATAAACCTGTGAGAGCTGGAACTCGACCGGCTACCTTGTTTTTCTGGGTCTCACAAGTATTCAGGGTGCAGTCTTTCCACTTTTCTGTTGCTCATTTTAGTGGAAAATACTTGAATTTTCCTTCTCTGTGTAAGAAAGACTAGAAGATCATACACTGAAATGTATGGTGAAATCATAAACAATTCTTTTTTGTCTTTATGTTTCTCTGAATTTTCAGGGTTTTCTGCAGTCAACATGTATTTCTTATATAATCAGATAAAATATGTTACATATTAAGAAATCATATCAGAAACAAAGAGCTAAAATGCTTCAGGGTATTAAATAGGCTCCAGGAACTGGATAAAGACTTTGGTTCAGGAGCGGGAAGGTTTGAGAGGTTTGAGACTGACTCTGAAAAGCCAAGATATACCATGTAGTTAAGACAGAGAGAAAATACTGCCAGTCATAAACCCCAGCAAACGAGGAAATAGCAAAATCAAACTAAACATATGCGTCAGTAGGGAAAATAAGGTAAGGGAATCAGATTCCTTTCTTTTGAAGCATGTTTTGTTTTAAACTGGAGCGATGTTGTTCAATTGGCTTATCAACCTTATTCACCAACCTTGGCTCTAAATGACTTCAGGCTTCCTCTACAAATTAAACCTAACCTAGGAAGTTGAAGAATTCGCACTTTTGAGAATATTCTTTTATGTTGCAGGGTCCTGAGGCAATTCCAAATGAGGAGTTCCCAAAAAAGTTTTGAGTAATGTCAACATGCTTTGGAAGGAATAATGCTTATTTTTATGTTTGTTAAATTATCATGCAATTTGGTTTTTTTTTTTTTTTGGCATTAACAAACAAATTTATCCTCTCACAGTTGAGGAGGCTTCAAGTCCTAATTCAGGGCACAGGCTACAGTGGAAGGTCCTGGAGGAAGGTCCCTGGCTCCTTTGAGCCTCTGCTCCTACGTGATTTTCATGTGACTTGGCATCTATCTTCCTCCATCTTTGCTTCCTTAACCTGCTCCTTTTATATTTTGTAAGAAATTAACTCAAGACGCACTCCACACTAATCTTGCCTTGTTAACGTAATAAAGACAGCCCTTTCCAAATGGGACCATAACCATAGGGATAGAGGCTAGGATCCACAACACATATATATACCTTTTAAAAATTATTTTATTGTGTTTTTGGTGAAAGTTTACACAGTTTGAAATCAGGTTTTCATTGAACAATTTCTAATCATATTGTTCAATGACATTGGTTACATTCTTCATACTATACCTGCATTCTCATTATTTGCATTTTGGTTGTTCTGTTTCTATTAATCTAGCTTCCCTGTCCCCACTTGCCTTCTCATCTTTGGTCTAAGGTAAATGTTAACCATTTGGTTTCATCTAGATGATTATTTTAAGGAGCATGGTACTCCTGAGTGATACTATTTATTTTATGGGCCCATCTGCCATTTGGCTGAAAGATGAACCCTGGGAGTGGCTTGAATTCCAAGTGTAAAAAGTATCTCAGGGTGATAGTCTCAGGAGTTCATCTAGTCTCTACCAGTCCAGTAAGCCTGGACTTTTTTGAGGAATTTGAGTTTTTTCTATATTTTTCTCCCCTTCTATCCGGGACCACCTATTGAGTCTCTGGTGGGAACGGTCAGTTGTCCTAGCCGGGCATTTAGTTCTGGTCTCAAGATAGGTGATGTGGTTGTTCGTGTAGACTATTGGTTCTGTAGAGTAGTTTCTTGAGTCTTTGGTTTCCTTCTTTCTGTTTAGCTCCAGACAAGTAGAGACTAATTGTTGTGTCTTAGATGGCCGCTCGCAAGCTTTTAAAACCCCAGATGCTACTCATCAAACTAGGATGTAGAACATCGTCTTTATGGACTATATTATGCCAGTTGCCTGAGTTGCACCACGAGACAATGGTTCTAAACCAATCCCATGACGTGTTTAGTTGTGTCTAGGAAGCATCCATAACTATGTCATCTATGTCATGGAATTTGTTTTTATATTCACATTCTGTAAGCCCCAAAGACCAAGGGGAACACAGAGACCCAAACTCAAAGGCTGTATTTCTTTTTTTTTCTCTCTCTCTCTTTTTTTATTGTGCTTTAACTGGAAATTTACAATTCAAGTCAGTTTCTCATGCAAAAACTTATATACACATTGTTATGTGACCCTAGTTGCTCTCCCTATAATGTGACAGCACACTCCTTCTCTTCACCCTGTATTTCCCATGTCCATTCAACCAGCTTCTGTCCCCCTCTGCCTTCTCATCTCTCCTCCAGACAGGAGCTGCCCACATACTAAATGTGTCTACTTGAGCTAAGAAGCAGTTTAATCTTTGCTGGCTTTGGAAATGGTTTTAGTTTGGGGCTAACAGAAAGTCTGGGGGCCTTGTCCTCTGGGGTCCCTCCAGTCTCAGTCAGATCATTAAGTCTGGTCTTTTTACCAGAATTCAAGTTCTGATTCCCACTTCTCTCCTGCTACATCAGGGATTCTCTGTTGTGTTCCTGGTTAGGGCAGTCATTGGTGGTAGCGGGGTACCATCTAGCTCTTTCCATCTAAGGTTGCTGGAGTCTCTGGTTTATGTGGCCCTAGAAAGCTGTATTTCTATGATCACACTTCTTTTTCAAGCCTACCTCACTCTGTTCTCAGAAAGGCTTTCAGACTTTTGTTTTTGTGCACAGACTTGGGTTCCTGGAAGTTTCAAACCTCAGTTGACTCCTCCCCTCTCCTTAGATTCTTTCTATGTGAACTATGACCAGTGCCCTCCTGGTAGGTGGCGTTTGCTTACCTAACATTCTGTCAATGCTGACAATTTGAAGGGATCCTGCTATTGCACAGGCTTGAGATAGCAGCCACAGGAACCATGTCTTCAACATCTCAAATTCCCTTGTAATGCCTAGAACAGTATCTTTCTGCTGATTTTGGTTGAGTGAGTGGAAGTAAATTTTCATCCCTGCTACACTACTTACCATTTAGTAGAATTCAAAATAAGAGGGCTCTATTTTACAAGGCACAGTTCTAAAGCACTTTGTCACAGTGGTCTCATCTGAGGCCATACCACATCCTGAAATGAGAGAACAGTATGATAGGGTTTTAGTGGAGTCACAACAAAAGGGCATCCACTTCTCTTCATTTAAACCTCTATCTCCATTTCCTGATTATTTTAAATGGGGAGATACTAACGTCTATGTTTGCTTTTTTGAAGCGGGGTAATTTCATGTATCATAGTTATTGTTGTTGGTTGCCATCAAGTTCATTCCTACTCATGGTAGTTCCATGTGTTATGGAGTAGAACCGCTCCATAGGGTTTTCTTGGCTATAATTTTAAAGGAAACAGATTGCCAGGATTTTTCTTCCACAGTACTGCTGGGTGGGTTTGAACTACCAACCTTTAGCTTAGCAGGAGAACACCAACTGTTTGTGTCACTCAGGGCTGGATTAAGGCATGTGAGGGCCTTAAACACTGATAATCTGTGGTGCCCCCTCCTCTGCTTACACATGCGTTCTAACAGGATATGTGAGTTATATATATACATGCATGTGTGCCTGTGTGTGCGTGTGTGTGTGTGTGTGTGTCTTAGCTATCCATGATGTGATTTATTTTTAAATGCAACTGTAATACCAGCAATTGAATGCAAAAGTGACATATGCCGTTTTAGCAGAATGAGAGGAACTGGATTATAAAATTTTTAGTGGATGCAGAGAACTAAGGTACTGTCATATCTCAGGGTACTGTCATTTACTTATTTCTTTCTAATGCTTCTGCAATGGTGAACTGCTTGATAATCATTATTTGTCAGTATTTGTTTTGTTATGTTTTCAAATTTTTCAAAGTCTTCTTTTAAATTATGTAAATACTCTGTTAATGACTGGTAGATTTGTGCACGCCTTTAAATTTACTTCTGAATCTTGGAGAGCTTGACTCATCTGATGAAATTGCTGCAATATATAATTCCATATAACCAACATAAATACATATGCTAGTGTTTCAGTTTGTTGCTGATGTTTTCAGCTTCTCTTTTGGTATCACCTTTTTGTGTCTGGTCTTCAGCAATATTTTCTAAGGCGCCTAGAACCTGAGTGTAGAATTCCAGGATTGCGCTTGTTGCTACAGGATGCCCTTCCCAACGTGTATTAGAAAGATATTTTAATACTTAATCATTGTTGAAATATGTTTTAAGCACTGCCCATTGGTGAGTAGAGGGAGCAAAAAATATACAGAGTAACTGAACAGTAGAAACAATGATTCCAGACAACCATTTACTGTACTACGTCCTACAAGGTTATGTGAATGCGCAGCACATGGTATGAAAATGGCATATTCATTACACTCTAAAATTTTCTCTTCATGCCTTTATAAAGTCCTGACATATTGGCAACATTGTCATAGAACTGGCCTCTGCACTTAGAAAAATCAATTTTGCAAACTTCACATAAATAGAAAAGTACTTGATTTGCAATTCCTTCACTGCCATGACTTTTTAAACTAGTAAATATGATAAATTGCTCAGCAAGCTTTCTATCTGTTGGAGATAAACCAGAACCAAACCCGTTGCCATTGAGTAGATTCTGACTCATAGTGACCCTATAGGACACAGCAGAACTGCCCCATAGGGTTTCCAAGGAGTGCCTGATGGATTTGAACTGCTGACCTTTTAGTTAGTAGCCGTAGCTCTTAACTACTACACCACCAGGGTTTTCCTCTGTTGGGGATATGTATCTTAAAACAATATTTAGCTGATCTGTATGGCAGAACAGTAATGGAATATACAGACAAACTAAAATATAGAGCTATACTTATTTTACCAAAAATAGTTGATCAAACTTTATCACTTATTAAGTTTATTAATTCTTCACACATTGTTTTAATCATATACAATACGTTGCCCTTTCCTGTGTTACTGTATTTTGAGATATGACCTGGTAAAGATGGATCAAGCTTCACAACAAGTTCAAGTAAACCTCCCCAAATTTCCATTCTGTGAGGACTCAAATACTTCATTTCTGCCTTGAAAAGATAGTCTGTGTTCAGCGATTGTTATAATGACAGCAACAACGCATTGCAAATCGGCTTTCAGTAGTGACAGTCTTCATTAGTTTGCGTTTCCAGTTCACAAGTTAAGCCAAAACCATGACTTTGGTTTAAATATGACAACATATAAATTCAATTCATAGAAACCTCTGTGAACTGAATTTTTTTCATGTTTATCAGTCATATTCGAGTTGTGCCAATATCTCGATCCATCCATAGCAAATTAAGAATTAAATGATTTAGGACTGAATAGTTTGCAAACAAAACATTATGTGGAGCCGATTGACAGAGAATACAGTAACCACTCCCTCTTATAATTTTCACCATTAGCTTTGCATCCTAGAAATATGTTCTGGCTACAAACCTTGTCTGTTTATCATCCAGAAATTTTTGATTCGAGTTTTCAAATGGTCCACTATGATGTTGACAATCACTTGGCCCTCTTTCTATCCAATAATTTACATCATTAGTAGAAAAATTATTCCACAAAGTAGACTCTGTATTTCTGTTATTTATGGAGTCTGCTGATGTGACAATTTCAGATTTTAAAATAGTTTCACTTTCTACACCATTGTTTCTTTTACAACAGCAAGGAATGGATGCAGAATTTGAAACAAATTCTGTTATATTCATACTGCTATTAGTAATTTCAGCACTAGTGGTACAGATAGAACATATTTGTATTCATTAAACTTGAGTGTTCATTGGAAGAAGCCTCTTCTGATTCATTATGTTTTAAAAAGGAAGTTAATTTTGGAATTGTCTCTAGGGATTCACAAATCCTGTTTTTATTATCTTCTATGTGCTTTCGTTTTTGCACTCCACTTAGTTGTTGCTGTTTCATTGTATCAGGATATAAAATTTTATCACTTTTTAAATTTGGTTCTACCGTAGCAAATAAATTTGAATAATTAAAAATTAATAAAATTTGCATTAGAATTTGAACATTAACACAAAAATTTATATTTGAAAATTAGTAAGTAAAAAAATTGATATGGAACATATAATTTTGTTCTTCAGGTGAGATAGTCAAAAGAAATAGTACTTACAAAGTAAGTTGTAAGTAAGTTGTACGATGTTTGTTGGCAGGTCCTTCGCAGATCTCTAGAAGTGTTTTTTGCCTGAAAATGATACTTAAAAACTTGTGCACTCACTTTCCATCCTTTGATGCTAAGTCTTCACAGTTCATTGGACTACTGCTGATTCTTGACAGGGGCAAGAGTTATCACAAACAGCATGATACAAATACAAGAGTGTGCTCAATCTGAAGACCTGTTTTGGTTCGCTTTGCTCAGGTCAATACTAAATATGTCACAGTTCACATGATTATTGTGCCACTGGCACGTTCTTATGTGGTTGATGAGAGAGAATTGAACTCAGCTTATACCCAATTGGTCCAAAATAAAAAGGAAAATATAGTTGTTATACAAAATGTATAAAATGTACATTTTATTTCTTTGTGTAATTGTTCAACTCCTGTATTTGGAGATCCATACAAAATTGGTGTCACAATAGCACCACTTCCTGACAAGCAAGTTTGTTTTGCGAGTCATAACAATATCAATCAATTTCTTACAAGAAAGTCTGAAGGGAAATAGTAAATAAAATACACCTTTAAAATTTTTATTATCTAAGTATTCATTTAATTTATTCTCTCAAGAAATTGTTCAATTTCCTTACACAGAGAGACGTAGATATTCTGATAAAATATAAATTTAATGTTCTGATAAATGCCCTTTGTTGCTTTTTGGAAGATGAATTTAGAAACACACTGATTGTCACAAAACAGAAACATATTTTGCACAATAAATAAATATTGAATTTTGTGTCATCTTTTAATGTGCCTAATACTTTGTTTATTAGCATATATAGAGTAACATCAAGCACTGTGTCCCACACAACAGACAATAAAAAATTAAACTCACTTGATACATAGATTAAAGCTTCTCGTGTTAGATAAATACTAATATTTCCAGTAGTTTTTGGACATTTGCTATGTTAGTATTAAATTATTACCCATGTTAGTGCTATATTAAATGTAGGCTAGATTGCATCCACGTGTATGCAAAGCATATTTTAAAGTTATAATATTATTGTTTACAAAACTTAGGACATAACTCTGTACATAAAGGCTATACAGTTAAAAAGCAACTTGACTGAGGTCATTGTGATGGTTGACCTATTCGAGTTCCCTCACTTTTTCACGTCATCCGGGACTGAGGTTTCCATTGGTTACCAGGACATGTGCAAGAGAATACCCTTGTGTTTGTATCATGGCAAAAGGCATCGCTGGACCTCCTAGATGGAGTTGCTAGATCAGCAGACATGGATGTCTTAACAAAGAGAAATTTATTTTCTCACGGTAAAGTAGGCTAAAGGTCCCAAATTCAAGGCATTAGCTCCAGGGGAAGGCTTTCTGTCTCTGTCGGCTCTGGAAGAAGGTCTTTGTCCTCAATCTTCCCATGGTCAAGGAGTTTCTCAGGCTCAGGGGCCCCGGGTCCAAAGGACACGCTCTGCTTCTGGTGCTGCTTTCTTGGTGGTATGAGGTCCCCAACTCTCTGCTTGCTTCCCTTTCCTTTTACCTCTTAAGAAAGAAATGGTGGTGCAAGCCACACCCCAGGGAAACTCTCTTTACCTTGGACCAGGGAGGTGACCTGATTGAGGGTGGTGTTATAATCCCACCGTAATCCTTTTAACATAAAATTACAATCACAAAATATAGGACAACCACTCAATACTGGGCAGCATGGCCCTAATGAAGTTGATACACACATCTTTGGGGGGACATAATTCAATCTATGACAGATATACAAAATAGTTCTTTCCAAATGGATCAGAGACCTGTTATCTGTTAATATACTCCGTCCTTGCCCAGTAACCACTTGTGTTGGATCCAGTTGCATAGTGGGTGAATGTAGCAAGAGTTAGTCTCAACGATTCACCCCCAACTCCTGTTTATCAGAAAGAAATAGTATATTCCCAAGAGACTCACCAAGATAAGGAGTTTCAATTACTTGAGAGGGGACCGTAGCAGACAGATGTTAATGAAGGTGTTGAAGTGGTAGGGGTCTCAAAGCTTAAACAACCTTATGCATCGGCAACCTCGTGACCCTGTGTGAACTTTGTTTCTAGCCGGCACATTCTCACACACTGGAGCTGGCATCATTTTCATTTAGTGCCCTGCCAGTTCCCTTCCACTGCGGCCTTCGCTTTTCCTCGTGTCCTATCTGCTTGACATCTATGGGCCTTTGCTTTGGACAGCTAGTGCCCCTGTTTTTTTGATGCCTCAGGCATGTACTTACCTTGCTTATTGGTAATCTGTCCCTCATGCCACCTAGGGGCTTATTTTAGGTATACATAATGATATAAATCTATAGAGTTCTTTCACATTTCTGTATGTCTTTAGAAAGCAGTATGTGTACAGTATATGTTCCTTAGCTAAATGTAATTCATTGCTTTGCATCTTCAATTTCTGTGATATCTTAGGAAATGTGTTTCCTCAGCGATGCATTGGTCAGAAAATACTGACTTAATAGAGAACCACAACGGGAACTTAAGGTTGGCTTGCCAGTATCCAAAATCGCTTTAGCGTGGCAAGAACCGTGGTGCTTTGAAGGTAAAAGGAGCCTTAGCAATCAATCATTTAGTCTAATCTCTTTATGTTAATGTTAGGAGAGTGAGACCAAAAAGTTTAAATGACTTCCTCAAGAACACTGGACTAATGATTGACAGACTCATGATTCAATACAGTTAACCTAACGTTTACTCATTACATTGTACTATTCTATACTATGAGAGCTGAATGAATAGTCAGTACTTTTTTTTTTTTTTTCCTTAATCAGGACCTTTGAGATTAGGCCATCACGGAGCTAATCATTCACAAACACCTTATACAGTACAGAAAATCTTTGACAGCAGGAACTAAAAACCTTTTTTTCTCTCATATACTAAATATATTGTATTACTCTTGGTATCTCTTAAATATATATTTTTATTGATTATAGAAGTAATAAATAGCTAGATTGTAGCTTATTGTAGAATTAATAACATAGACAACGAGAGGATTCTGATATAGTAAGTTATACCACTTACATTTTATTTTTTTTAAGGAAGGTAGTAAAAAAAAAATGCATATATTTTAGAGTCCCAGCTCTGCTGTTTAATAGCTATGTGACTGTGGGCAAAGAAATTCAGTGTATGTTGCCTCATCCTACAATAGGAATAATAACACCTACCTCAGGTGGTTGCCATAAAGGTTAAATGTCATCACCTGGATAAGCACTTAAAGTGACTGGCAAATGGCAAATACTCCATAAATGTTGGTTATGATCAGCTGGAAAATAAGAATACCCCTGCCTAAAACTAGAGTTTTTTGTTTGTTTGTTTTTGTTTATATAATAAGAGCCAGGATTTAGACTGGATGAGAAAACCTGCCTAACCAGAGAATATTTTTTAATCTCTCTATTTATTCTGTGGCCTCAGAAAGAAAGCTGTGGGAAATGTGCTTTATCTGCTGGCAATCTGTTACCATAGAAATGGCAAAATGATCTAGGACTATTCCAGTGTGAAGGAAAACACCACAGGGAATCCACGATTAAGTGTTTTATTAATGATTAATGAATATTTGTAAATAACATTGAAAATGTATTTTTCTAAATGGAATCTTAAGCTTAGCTAGGAGGAAGAAATTTTAAAAACCCCTTAACTGCTAAAATATCATGAAAATATGGAATACATGTCTATTTGTGTAGATTTGTGTTCTGTGTGAAACAAACCATGGCTATTATAAATATTTTCATGACTTATCCCAGCACTGAGAAGAAAAACAGATAATATAAAAGTGTGATTGTCAAAGAGAAAATAGTGGCCATGAACTATTGTAAAAGTAGTTTCAAGTACAATTATTCTTTCAGAAAGATTTTGTCTAAAAGATTCCAGATTTAACAATATATTACCAAAAGTTTAATGTCACAATCATGATGCCAGTGTCTATAACACTGTATACTAAGTTTCAAGGCTTTTACTATTTCAAATAAGTTCAATCACATTTCAAACAATTTCCTTTTTCTTGGATATCAAAAAAAAAATGTAATCCATTTACTGGGAATGTAAATAAGGACTTACTACATGATTTTATCATGAATACTTTCATAGAAAATAAAATGCTATTTTCCAAGAAAAATAAAAAAGAAAATGCTGCTAAGCTCTCCTAAACTCAAAAACTATGTCATGATTACTTATTTCACTCTTTTATTTCCTTTTTATATTAATGCAGATGGGCCTTATGGACTTCGAGTTAATTCTGATAAAGGGCTAAAAGTAGGGGAAGTGTTTACTATCGACCTTGGAGAAGCCATCCTATTTGATTGTTCTGCTGACTCTTATCCCCCCAACACCTACTCCTGGATCCGGAGGGCTGACAACACAACGTATGTCATTAAGCACGGGCCTCGCTTGGAAGTTGCATCTGAGAAAGTAGCCGAGAAGACAGCTAACTATGTGTGCTGTGCTTACAACAATGTAACTGGAAGACAAGATGAAACTCATTTCACAGTTATCATCACTTCTGTAGGTAAGTGTGACATGAAGGAAAAGGATTTCAACAAATCACGAATGCAAGCTGGCGTTGCTCTTCCCCTATATATCAAAGAGAAAAGCATTGTGAGGTTATTCAGATATTCTAAGAAACTCTTTCCTGAGTTTACTAAGCCATGGTTTCCATGAGTGGGTGAACACAAACCTAAGACAGAATGGAGGGAATTCAGTTGTTGTCTCTGAGTGGCTGTGAAGAAAAAGGAAAATTCAATAAATTCTAAACACACATTCTTGCTTTCCTGATTTTACAAACAGGAATATAAGAGAAGCAGGCTACCATTCAGAGAGTTTATCTCTACTCTTGCATTAGGTGAGATGAATAAATCTCCATGAGTTAGAACCTTGGATTTCCTCCTACCTATTTCACTCCCCTTTCTCACTGTCCTTCATGGGCTCCCCTTCCTCTTTCACTGTTTAAATACCTGAAATCTGTGGAAGTTCTCAGCAGGGGTCCCAATGCCCTGGAAACTACAAAATTTTGTAAGTCTATGAAAATTAGCATTCTCCGAGGGAAAAAAAATTCATCTAATTTTCAGAGAGGTCATTGATCCCCAAAATGTTTGTTATTGTTGTTGCTGTTGAGTCAGCTCCAACTCATAGTGACCTATAGAACACAGTAGAACTACCTCATAGGGTTTCCAAGGAGTGGCTGGTGGATTTGAACTGCCGACTTTTTGGTTAGCAGCCAAGCTGTTGACCACTATGCCACCTAGACTCCCTCCAAAAAGGTTAAAAATCACTAAAGTTTCATCCTCCGAAGCCTTCTTTTCTCTCTACATATTCTCCTGGGTGATTTCATTCCTTCTCATGGTTTTGTGTACAACTGGTGCCCCCAAAATCTACATCTCTAAAGCACTCAAACTGTATACCCAGCTACCCTCTGGAAGTCTCTATTTCCTTGTTCCAGAGAGAGCATACAGGTCCAACATATAAAAACTGAGCCATCTTCTTTCCCCCTAAATTACTATCCTTTCTATGTTTCCTATTTAAGTGAATGGCCCTACTATCTACCTATTTCCTCAAGCCAGAAAGCTAAATGTCATCCCAGGCTTTCCTCTTGCCCTCCTCCACGTCCAATCATGCGTTCTGTCCATTTTCCTTCCTTCCTATCTCTCTGGTCCATCCTCTTTTCTCCTTTTCCTCCTGCTCCTGCTCTTGCTCCTTTTGCTCTTATCTTCCTCCTTCTCTTTCTCCCCATTCTCCTTCTTCTTCTGCTGTTTCTGCTTCTTTTTCTCCTCCTCTTTCTTCTTTTTCTTCTTTTGCTGCTGCTGTTCCTGCTTTTACTACTACTACTACCTCTACTTCTACTATTTAGTTGTTCCTAGACTATCCTCTGCATACAGACAAAGACAAACCAGATTTCCATCTGGGGAAAGCCTGGGGATGATTGGAATAGGAAGTGGTATTTAACCCAAAAAACCAAACCCACTGTCGACACTTAGGGTGCCTATAATTGGTGAGGAAACCCTGGTGGCATAGTGGTTAAGAGCTATGGCTGCTAACCAAAAAAGTTCAGCAGTTCAAATCTACAAGGTGCTCCTTGGAAACTGTATAGAGCTGTTCTACTCTGTCCTGTAAGGTCACTACGCATCAGAATTGACTTGATGGCAATGAGTTTGTGTTTTTTTATTTTCGGTATAACTGGTGAAGGAACAAGGTGCTACCCATTGATACCTTCTCCTTCTTTATAGCCCTGGTGCCTTGCGTAGGGTTTATAACATAGAGAAATTCAATACATTTTGTTGAATAAATGAAACAAGAATATAATTCTTTTTAACCTTTAGGCTAAATTTTTCAGTCTGTGCCCCTTGGACCACCAGCCGTTAAAATCACCTGTGGAAGTCTCTAAAATGTATAGTTTTATTAAGACATTTCAGACGTATTGGATTAGGATCCCGTATGCAGGACCTGAGAATCTGAATGTTTATCAACACAAGTGTGAAAACCACTTGTTTAAGGGTTTTTTTCCCCCTCCATAGAATTTATTTAAAAACTCTTAAAGAGCCATCAAGAATTATAAGACCATCGTACACCTATAGGTTAATGAACAGATACATAGTGGATGGGGGTTTTCCAGGGCTTCTTAAAGTCAAGGGTATTCATATTTACAAAATCACCTTAGTCAGTATATTGGGGTTTTTATACTGGAATGTATGTATATGTATATATGTATGTATACTGTCCAGAATAGTGCTGTCCAATATAACCTTCTGTGATGGTAGAAATGCTCTATATCTGCACTGTCCAATATGGAAATCTGTAGCCTAATTTGGCTGTTGGCATTTAAAATGTGGCTATGCAACTGAGGAGCTGGATTTTTAATTTTCTCTCATTTTGATTAAATTTAATTTAAATTTAAATAACCACATGTGTCTAGTAGCTGCTATATTGGACAATACAGCTCTAGAATTTTCACCTGAATTATGCTACATTTGGGCAGTAGATAATAATAGATTTCCCTTGTAGGCTACAAAAGTATACATGTGTTTATGGTGATATAAATTATGCACTAATGCATTTATTATTGAGCACTTATTATGGGCCAAATACTGCGGTAGGCACCGAGAATGCCATGTGGAAAATAATAACTGCTGCTGAGAAGGGGCTCACAATCTAGTATGGGTGGCAGACATGTAAACAGCTAAGGTGCATTCTTTGCTTTCTATTTTGCTAAAATTTTAATAGGCATAACCAGCTTTTCAACCCAGTAGCTAACCAAAACATAATTTTTAAGTAAACCATAATTAAGCATGTAAAATATTTTAGTAGCAGCCTAGATATCATCCTATCTGCCTTCCTCTTGCTCACCGTAAGTGAAGAAATGGCCAGAATGCATAGAAGTGTACTGCAGGGAGACCTTTCCCACCACTTAAGCTTTCTCCATTAATGTTTAGTCACGGTATTTTCATAATATCTGAAGCCCCCAATATTTAATCAAGATCTTATTACCACAGTCCAAAGACAGCTACAGTCTTAATTTCAGACAACTGGCTTTTGCAAAATCTAAAAAACCTGTTTGACCTGTACAAAGACCAGGCTAGTTGTTATTACAGTAAATAAGAAGAGCAGGTGCTTATTTTTCAGAGGGATTCAGAGTTGTCAACATTAGTGACCTCTGTGGTTTCCAGAGCTATTTTACCACCCCTCAAAAGTCCACAGAACTTTTACTCAAACAGCTGCAAAATGATGAAGAAAATTAATGGCATTGATGTGTTTTGTTAAATATTTGATTCTTTTAAAGTTTTCTAAATGAATGAGCCTTGTGATACAGATGAAGTGTACTGCAACTTCCACTTACAAATAAGCCTCACTTGTAACTATCAGTTGAGCATGTACTGACCACCCACTCTGATGAGAAATCTGTGCTAAGATCTGTGGAGAATTTAAAATAATTGAGAAGAATAAGCCTTTGAGATGTTTCCAGAACTAAGCTGGTGTTTGGTGTAACTAGAGCCAAATCGTAAGAAATAGAAGAACCTCTTTGTTTTTAATGAGGCAACAAATATGGCTAACCAAAAAGTGTCAGCAATAAGATGAGGAAGGCAAAGGAAAGAGGAGTCAAAGATGACTCCCAGGTCACAAATATGGAAAGAAAATGACAAGGTCGGAAAATGATCAAACGTTTTATTGGGGGCTTGTGGTGGGAAGAGAATGACTAGAGAATGTGCCAATTAGTTCTGTTTTTTTCTGTGTGGATAAGACCAGACCAGATGGTGTCTTCCACCTCTACGGCTATGATTCATATCCAATTTGTGATGTTAACTGACTGTTCTGTACCTCAGTGGAGACAGCCTAAAGGAAACAGGGCCAATGGGCAAGATCACACAACTATGAAAAAAAAAATTTATTTTGAGAAGGTGATAAAATAATATCTGGATTCAAAGCCCATTTTTTAACCATTATCCAAACTGCCTCCCTTAATGTAACTGAGAATATCGATGGGACTATGTCTTTCAAAAAGATATGTGTGGTATCACGCGTATGCAGAACAGCATACATTTTCTCATGACTTTTAACTAATTTTATGCTGTGCACATAGAGATACTTCTGATTTATCTGTAATGTGTATAAGTTCATTTTAATTATAAATTATTAAATATCTGTACCTAAAAATAATACTTGTAATATATGTTTCAAGGAAAGTACAGCTATTAAAATGCCAAGTTGGCATTTATGTTGTAAAAAAAATAAAATGATTTCCTTGCCTTAATTAAGTTTCTTATTCCTTGAAAGCATGTGTCTCTATGTTGAAGTTTTAACTGGGCCTAAATCAATATTGCACTATATATAAAATGAAACTATTTATGGAAATGTAAACATCTAATCAGAATTCAAAAATTCACATTTAACGTAGGCATTCTAATATATAAATAGAGTCCTGTAGGACTACCTGGCCTTAATTTGAGATTTAGCCATACTAGAAATGTTTTGGGTTTTCCTGTGATCAGAGAAATCTATCAAGTTTAATATTTATTTATATCCTACATCTTTTTATAAAGAGGAGAACAGGAAAATTATTGGAGGCAGGAAAATGATTTTACTAATTTCTTCTATCTACTTAGGAATTTCTCAAGTCAAGAGCTCTGGGAGTTGTATTTCATATTGGACCACTAGAGATAAGGATTGAGATAGAACTACAGTTCTGATCTCTAGACCTTCAGGTCCTAGGTGACATCCTTGTGAGCATCTAGCACAGAATAACTGTGCCCATCAGATGGGGCCATGGCAGAGTATGAAAATAGCACGCCCGTCAATACGGAGCCTTAAGCTTCTCAGGGATGTGAATCGGCTGCCATAATCAATGAACAGATTGGATGGGAGAGACCTCAGGACTCCACTCTAATCTAGAAACAGACGCACTGACTGGTAGCTTATGGCTGTCCTGTTTTGAGTGCAGCCTTTCAGACAGCAGGGTTGCAATGCCATGGATACCACACCTCTTACCCATATTTGCACTTAACATGTTATTTCATTTTATTTGTTTGCCTAAGGAGGGGGCAAATAGCATTTGCACTAGGGCTTTGGCAAATGAGCCAATCATGTTTAAAGAATGGGGGGAGAGTGGCATGCTATGTGCTAAAGAATTATAAACTCCCTGAAAGAAAAAGGAAGGGGGCTCTTGCAATTGTCCAGAACCACATTAGGGATCCTTATACATTCTCTGTGAAAAAACGGTCAGAATTTTCTTGCTGTCTTGTTTTGAAGTTGGAGCTCTAGAAGTCCATCTCTCCAAAACATATTTGTCTAGAGCTGAGACCACGCAACTGTGCTTCTTGATTTAATCCTTGACATATTTGGCTTTTTTTATTTTGCGATAGGAAACAAAATTCAAATGCTAGGTCTGGTTAATCATGTGTGTTCTGGGATAGAGAAACAGTGTCGAGAGTGAGAAAGCCAGACTATTATAGAGAAGAAATGGGCCTAGTACAAAAGAATATTTGCTCTGAGAAAAGGACTGTCCCTAGCCCCCATTATTAAGGGGGAGAGCATTCGACCTTGGCCATAGCAAAGACTTGGGAGACAGGAGCTGGTCACTACAAGTTATCTTCCGTAGGGCAGAGACCAGTGGAAGAGGCAGGAGGACAATAAGGAAGAATAGAAGTATAAAGAAATAAGGCAGTGGTAGTGAAGGGAAAGAGTGGGACCCTCTGTAGGACAAAATGTGAAAATTAGGTCATTTTAGGAAATATATATTGAAAGGGCCAAAAAGTTAAAAATAAAAGAGAGGGAGATGTGTCTTATCTAGTGTAAGACATCCAGTCATGGTAAAATAAATCTAGTGCCAGGCTTCAGAATTATGAAGCACCTGGAAAAGGCTGATATGTGCCAGAGTGTAACTTTACCATAAGAATGAGAAATACTCTGAAATTATTATTATTAACATTATTTTCAAATTTAAGAGAAAAAAGAGCTGAAACTATACTAAAATGTTTTTCTGAAGCTCACTGTAAGTCATGGTAATGCACACTGCAGGAAATTGAATAGAATAAATTAGCACTGAATGGAATATATAGGAGCCTACCTGCCAATTGCAAAAATTATTTTTTGACCGTGCATTAGCAGGAAAAATAAATTAATTAATTAAACTCGTAGTCAGAATAAACTCTTTCCAGCCTCAGTTCTAGGACTTACTAGCTGTGGCAAATATTTTATTTTCTCTGAGACTATTTCTTTATCTATGTCTATAAATGGCCCTTCAAAATTTTTATAATTATAGAGGATGTGATACATCTATACCAAACATATGGGAAGCATATGTACACATACATATAATGCTCATGCATTTAATTGTGTATTATCTGGAAATATCTCTAGCTAATTTTGATTTTAATATTGGATCTAAAATGAAGAAAGAGAGAATTCACTTGCTAAAAGTAGTGCTTAAGTCATATTCTATTATGCAATGTTTCTATCAAGTTTTTCTTTCTTATTTTGCTTTTCTATCCCTGCCATTATCTTAGGAGGACATTCTATTTGCCTTTATCTTATTGACAACCACACCAGAGTATGGTTTCCCTCTGAATGCATATTTTAGGAGTGAAATTGACTAACCTTGCTGAGCTTCCAAAATCATGCAACTAGAATACTAACTGGAGCCCTAGTGGTGTGGTGGTTAAACAGCTCAGCTGATAACCAGAAGATCGGCAGTTGAAATCTACCAGCTGTTCCTTGGAAACCCTGTGGGGCACTTCTACTCTGTCCTATAGGGTCACTATGAGTCGAAATCAGCCTGATGGCAATCAGTTTGATTTTTGGAGCCCTGGTGGCACGGAAGCAAACAGCTTGGCTGCTAACCAAAAGTTTGCAGTTCGAATCCACCAGCTACTCCTTGGAAACTTACGAGGCAGTTTTACTGTGTCCTATAGGGTCACTATGAGTCAGAATCAGCTCAGGGGCAACATGTTTGGATTTTTTTGGTTTATGGTACTAAAGAATCTGAAAACTAGTCATGAAAAGAACAACAAAAGGATATGGGTATGTTTAATCTGAAGAAGAAAATTCTCAGCCAAGATGTGAGATCAAATAACTGAAATGGCATCCTGTAGAGAAAGGATTTGGTTTATTTGTTGTGGCTCCAATTGGCACGAACGAGTAGATCTGGGCTTAATGAGCAGAAGGATTTCTGGTTCTTGTATAATGGTCAGGCAGGGATGATAGAAAGAGCATTGAAGTGTAGTCAGACTTTACTACCTTCAGACATTGCTAAATTCAAATTTGAGTCCTGGAGCCTTAGTTTTCTTATATTCAATATGGATCTTATTCTTGCATTGTGGAAGTGGTAAGTAGTAAAAATATTAGTTTTTATTAGATTTTAATAAGTCAACGATGCATGTTTTAAGCTCTAGGGTTTCCACAAAGTGACAAATAAAAAAAGTATAACTAATAAGAACATAGTAAGAAAAATAGGAATAAAATAAAATTCTGACTGATCTAAATTAAGACAAGAAAGAAGATAATAAGAAATAAAATGTGTAGGATAAACAGAAAGAATGGTAAGGTCATAGATTTAAATTGAAATATATTAATAAATATGTTAAATATAAATGGACCAAATACTTCAACTAAAAGACACATATTGTCAAACTGGATTAAAAAAAAAAAAACTATTTGCTGCTTATAAGATACATACCTTACATATAAGGATACTGAAATGTTGAAAGTAAAAGGATGAACAAATAAATCATATGAATATTAGCCAAAGGAAAACTGATGTAGCTATACTAATATCAGATAAATTAGACTTTAAGACAAGAAGTATTTCTTCAGATAAAAAAATGAACATTTCATAAGTTTAAAGGGGTTTATCCAGGAGGATGATATAAAAATTCTGAATTTTTATGCATTTTAATAGCATAGCTTCAAAATGCATCTAATAAATAGCAAAAATTGACAGAGAGAATTTAAAAATCCATAATTAGAATGGGGAATGTCAAAATTTGCAGTAGTGTCTCATATAAGATAAAGCATAAACAAAGGGAACTATTTAGTAATTCATTGACCTTTAAGAAAATATTAATAATTTGTTATTTTTATATAGGACTGGAGAAGCTTGCACAAAAAGGGAAATCATTGTCACCTTTAGCAAGTATAACTGGAATATCACTATTTTTGATTATATCCATGAGTCTTCTCTTCGTATGGAAAAAATATCAACCCTACAAAGGTAGGTTAAAATTAGAAAAGAAGGTAAAACAAGATAGTTTTATGTGTGTACTAAAAAAGTAACTTACTATGTTTTTTTCTCTTTTGGTTTTAGTTATAAAACAGAAGCTAGAAGGCAGGTAATGCATATGTTTCTACAAAAAAAAATTTTTTCCTGAATGCTTTTTCCTCAATTATTATCACTGACAGAAATGCCTATTTATCTTTTCAGACCAGAAACAGAATATAAGAAAGCTCAAACATTTTCAGGTAATGGCCTGAAAGGGGGTATTATGAATGCTCATGTATGTTAGTTAATATTGTTGATATTAATTATTATATATAAAGTATCATTAATATAATAAATTAATATAAGCTAAAATTAATATAATGATTTATCACCTTTGTATAGTTTTTTTTATAGCACCCTCACTTTACAAAGTGCTATACCTTTGTGCTACGATTTTAAGTCACACAGCTCTGTAAGGTAAGCCTGGTAGACACTCTTAGCTCCATTTTAAAGCAAGAGAGCTAAAAGTCAGAGAGATTAATGCACTTGCCCACAGTCACTGAGTTCTGCTGAATCCTAGTCCATTGATCCTGGTATTATTTTGAAAATAACAAAGGGTTCTCCCACTTTTGTTAATTGCAAAATAAAAAGCTCTTTGGGGTTTTCCTAAGGCAGGTGGAAAGCTGATGGCTCAGTCCTAGGGAGAAAAGGAAAGGGGGGTTTGACGGGGCCAGTGTTCCTTCTTTGTCCCCAGCTGACTCCTGGTTGCCATCACTGTTGTTATCATACTGACTTGTTATCGTAAGTTATCAACGTTGCTTTTGCTCAGCCTTGGAGTCACACAGAGCCGGGTTTCAGTCCCATATATGCCACTTTCTCCCTATGTCACCTTAGGAAAAAAAAAACTTATTTTTCCTGACCCCAACTTCCTCAACTATATAATAGACATAATAACTTCCTGCTATGGGTTTTTTTTTTTTTTTTTTTATGGGTGTTACGAAAGTTAAATAAAATGATGTAGGTGGAGTGCCTAACATGATTCCTGGGTGATTAATAAATGTGGGTCTTTTCTGTCTATCTAGTACTTTCTCACTTACAAATGATAGAATGTCAGGGCTCGAAGGATCTCAGACTATCTGGTTCCTCCTCCCTCCAGGCATTTTACAGATGATAGTTTAGGTGACACTGATAATGTGCTGTGTTAGATTGTATTGTCTTTTGTATGTATGGGCAGCTGTAATTATCTATTTATTCTTTTAGTTTTGGTGATCTCTGTTAGATCTAGCAGAGTGCATTAGGTATTATGGATGGATCTAGCAGAGTGCACTAGTTATTATGGATGGATAAAGGGCTGTGGTGACCTCCATGCAAAAGCCTTGGAGTCCATAAGATGCCAGTAGCCAAGGGTCACAAAGGACTGTACATTGTTCCCACACCAGGCTTTCATAAAAATTGTTCCAATTCTTTGCTTTAGAAGAAGTGATTTCCAATGCTGCTTAATGGCAACTTAATTGTAGGGGACTAGGGAATGTTAAATTGGTTTTGTACACGTACTACTTAAAGCAGACAAAAAAATATTTAAGTTTTATAAAGGTTTTGTAAAAAAGCAACAATTACAAGTTGAGGCTTTTGGTTGTGAGTAGTATTTATTTTCCATTTCAGGCCATGAAGATGCTCTGGATGACTTCGGAATATATGAATTTGTTGCTTTTCCAGATGCTTCTGGTGTTCCCAGGGTTGGTTTTCCTAGTGACTGATCAGGCAAAAAGTAGAGTTCTGCTTCACCAGAGGTGTAAGCAGTGTTCATTACGCACTTAGGTGGTGTGATCAAATGGGTGCATTATCCCTCAGCTGTGTGGACTCACTCTACAATGAATGACGTTGCCAGATATGGGGGTAGAAGCATCTTCATAAGGCTAACGCAAATAAAGATGTTATGTTAATTCACAGTCTTTATCCAGTAAACTCAGTAAATAACTATTGAAGGTCAAGGGAAGTGGATAAATCGTGGATCAGAAAGCCCAAGTTAACATAATTACTGCATCACTTCAGTGACTGCAGCTAGCCGCTTCGCTGAACTCAGTTTCCCCATCACTTCCCCCTCACATCTCTTGAGCACATTGCAAAGCCAACTGAAGGTGCCTCATGCTCTTCAAAAGAAAGGTAGCAAAGAAACCCAATGTATGCAGGTATGCATCTTTATTATTATCCTAAAGATACGTGAGGTGAGGATAAAAAGAAGCTTTTACGCAGTCGATGCCACTTTTCCAGTCTACAAAGAAAGGGTTTTCTAAAGCAGTTTTGTTTTTAATAGACATGCAGAGTTGCTCTTAGCTAATAAGTTCATTAATGTTTTTATAAATTTTCATAGGATCAATTTTTCCTCTGCTTCTTTAGCCCCTGTGATCACTCACTTAAGGAAGGAACTGTAAGAGGATTGCTTGCTTCTGTACATTTTCATTTCCATTTTTTAAAAGAACTGTTTGCCGTTAGAGAATGGTTACCTCACTTGCTCAGAGCATTCTATCAACATCCAGCAAGTTTCCTGGCCGCAGACTCACTTTCACAAATACTATGTCAGTAGCGGTGAGAGATGGATTGGATTTCATCCTCCCTAGTAGTTTAGTAGTGAGTAAGGAAGTAGTGAGTAAGGAAATACTGGTGGCGTAGTGGTTAAGCACTATGGCTCCTAACCAAAAGGTTTGCAGTTCAAATCCACCAGGCGCTCCTTGGAAACTCTATGGGGCATTTCTACTCTGTCCTATAGGGTCACTGAGTCGGAATCAACTCGATGGCAACGGGTAGTAGTGAATAAAGGAGCCCTGGAGGCGCAGTGGCTAAAGCACTTGGCTGCTAACCAAAAGGTCTGCAGTTGGAACCCACTAGCCACTCCAGCCAGGGTAGAAAGATGTGGCAGTCTGCTTTTGTAAAGATTACAGCCTCGGGAACCCTGTGGGGCAGTTCTTCTCTGTCCTGTAGGGTCGCTGTGAGTCAGAAACCACTCAACAGCAACAGGTAAGCAGCACCAGGAAACCCTGGCAGCATAGTGGTTAAGAGCTCCACTGCTGACCAAAAGGTCGGCAGTTTAAATCCACCAGGCGCTCCTTGGAAACCCTATGAGGCAGCTCTACTCTGTCCTATGGGGTCGCTATGAGTCAAAATTGACTTGACGGCAACGGGTTTGGTTTTGGTTAAGCAGCCCTAGTGCCCGCATCATCACAGAGGAAGGGCAGAACTACATTACAAACGTTTTGCAATGCCCTAGGCAATCTCAGGCTGGATCGGCTCACTCTTCAGGTCCACCACCAGAAAGACAAAAATAAGTACTTGGTGGATTAATTATTTCCAACAGCTCTGCTTGTGGCAGAGATCACCCCTCCAAGGTGTAACGTCAAATGGGAGAGCAGAAAACTGCAGTGCCAACAAGAATTATAAGTGAATTACTGAAATAAAGAGTTTATTTAAAATAATGCACATTTTTTACTCCTAAGATTTCAACAGAAAGGAATGAGATTTACACAAGGAACTTTAAATTTAGCCTTGTGATTAACCCCAACCCATTGCCGTCTAGTTAATTCCAACTCATAGCGACCCTATAGGACAGAGTAGAACTGCCCCATAGGGATTCCAAGACTGTAATGTTTATGAAGGAAACCCTAGTGGCGTAGTGGTTAAGTGCTACAGCCTCCAACCAAAAGGTCTGCAGTTTGAAACCACCAGGTGCTCCTTGGAAACCCTATGGGGCAGTTCTACTCTGTCCCATAGGGTCACTATGAGTCGGGATGCACTCGATGGCAATGTGTTTAATGTCTGTGAAAGACAATTGCCACATCTTTCTCCCATGGAGCAGCTGGTAGGTTCTAACCACCAACCTTTTGGTTAGCAGCCCAGCGCTTAGCCACTGCATCACCAGGGCTTCTTGTGATTAGCCAGGACTCAGGTTTTAAAATTTTATTGGAAGGATATCAGTTGAGAAACTAAAAACTCTACAATCCTCAAGAACTTGAAGCAGAGATACAGATGCTTTAATTACATATCGGAAGCCCCCCCCCCTTTTTTCTTTCATAGCTGAATAACTTGAGTTGAAACCATGCCGATCTGCAGAGCTGACAACCCCTGAGGAATTTGTTGAGGTTCTTAGTTGGCTGTGCCAGGTGCTTTGGAGAAGAAGTGAGAAATCAAACCAACAAGTAAAAGAGGAGGATGAGCAATAGGACACGGGGAGGAGGATCTATGTCAGAAGACGCCAGAATGGCAGTTATATGTTAAGATTAGCCTTGAGAAAAGAAGGAAAATCATAATAAAACCAAGGTCTCAGAATTCAGGTTAAGAAGGAAATAAATTTAATTACTGAGTTTTAAAAAATCAAAATAATTGCTTAGCTTGTTGTGGTATGAGTACAGAGAGAATACTCTTCTCTTTCTCTACCTGTTGTACATTTCTACTGTCCTAAATTTCTTTGGGGAGTTGAACAGAAAGGCAATTGCCTGAAACAAGAAAGTTTACTACTTGTCAACAGCTCTAATATTAGGTTAGCTGACACGTACCAAGGACAGAGTCTTCTAGGTGGAGGTGTATAAATATGAAGGACTGAAAGTCCTTCCATTGTCCAATCCATTGCTATCAAGTTGATTCAGAGAAAGTGGCCATAAGTGTATAAAAATAGGAAGAGTTTCGGACTGGGGAGAGAAATCAGACTTTGGCTAAATAATTGGCAAGCAGTGTTTACAGGAAGAAGGAAAAACAAGAAATGGAAGTTAATAAAACATGAATGCCAATTTCAATAAAATGCCTGTTGTTTTTTACCAGACAGGAATATACTGCTATACTTCCCACATTCACCCAAGCCTTTAGTTCTTAGAACCCACTGCTACATCCAAACCAAAACGTCTCCCTTCGTGTGTTCTATATTTCTTGGTACTGTCTTTATTCACTTGCAGTGTGATGAGGGCTTTTAGCTGTATGTTATTCTTTCTTTCCAGCCACCCTTGTACACGTAATTGGCAAATAGTGTCAAAAGGGTAATGGAGATGTAATATAAAAGATAACAGTATATGCTCTCGGATTCTAAGCTGTCCTGGTAACTCCTCTTTTGCTATTTTTTTCTTTCTACTATATTTCCTTTACGATACTGCTAACTCTCTTCTTAAGTGAAGAAAAAAGTGATAACTTTGCCAAGCCCCTTCCTCTTCTGACCTCATAGCTATGATGCTACACAAACTACCTTAGGGTAAGTGCAGGAAACTGTAGCAGGAGAAAAATGAACACTCAGGGAAGATAAACAGTTCTAATTCTCTACTCATCACTATTTCTAGCTGTTTTCAACTATGCAGCATAGACTATGCAGGGGCAGGTTAACTAGGAGTAAGATATGCATGGGCTTGTGTTTATTTACTAATCTATAGGTGAAATTGGTCGCTACAGATTACTAAGTAAGAACAAGTAGCCCGTGCATATCTTACTTATTGGGTAATCCATCCCTGCATAGTAGAAAAACTATTTGTTAGTCTTTCTCTAATTTTATTTTTAAATGTGTCACATTTCTAGATGCCGAGTAGCTCTGTTCCAGCCTCCGATGGTATATTAGGGCAAGATTTGCACAGTACAATTTATGAAGTTATTCAGCACATCCCTGCCCAACAGCAAGACCATGCAGAGTAAGTATGAATCTGCATTTGGTAGTGCAACTACAGAGAAGCTCAGTATTTAGCCTACGCTTTCTCCTGGAATTTAAAAGGCTCAGGAGAAAAATATTAATACAAAATGATAGCTTCTGCGCATTTGAGCACACTTTTCTATCTGAAAATCATTTTGCAAAATAAAACACAAATTATCTGGGGCTGGCACTTGGGCCAGTGGACTGGACGCAGAACTCTGAAATTAACTGCTGGGTTGAGAATATGCCCCCCTTCTCAGGAATCTTCAGCCCAGTTCTCAAGCCATCTTGGTTATCTTGATGAGTTTTCAGTGGTTGTGATGGTTTCAAAGAGCCCCTGTGCTCAAATGGTTAAGCATTCAACTACTAACTGATAGACTGGCAGTTCAAACCCACCCAGAGGTGCCTCAGGAAAAAGGCCTGGCTATCTGCTTCCAAAGGGTCAGAGCCCTGAGAACCCCATGGAGCACAGATCTACTCTTCAACATATGGAGTTGCCCTGAATCAGAATCAACTCAATGGCAACTGATTTGGTTGTTTTGTTTTTATGGTGGTTTTAAGTCCCTGGGTGATACAAATGGTTAAGCATCCAGTTACTAACCAAAAGACTGAGAGTTTGAATCTCCCAGAAGGGCCTTGGAAAAAAGGCCTGGCCCATCTACTTCTGAATTATCACAGCCATTGAAAACCCTATGGAGCACAGTTCTACTCTGAAACACATGGAGTCACCATATTTAGGAATCAACTAGATGAAAACTGGTTTGGTTTTTTGTGTGTGTTAGGTGACAGTTTACAGCTCAAGTTAATTTCTCATACAAAAATTTATACACATACTGTTATGCAACCCTAGTTGCAATCCCTGTAATGTGACTGCACACTCCCCTTTCCACCTCAAGTTTCCCATGTCCATTCAACCAGCTCCTCTGCCTTTCTGCCTTCTCATCCTGCCTCCGGACAGGAGCTGCTCACTTATTCTCTTGTATCTAAGAAGCACACTCTTCACAAGTATCATTTTATGTTTTATAGTCCAGTCTAATCTTTGTCTGAAGAGTTGGCTTCAGGAATGGTTTTAGTTCTGGGTTAACAGAGAGTCCAGGGACCTTGTCTTCTGGGGTTCCTCTAGTCTTAGTCAGACCATCATGTCTGGACTTTTTACATGATGTTGAATTCTGCATCATGCTTTTCTCCTGCTCCATCAGCAACTCACTGTTGTGTTCGCTGTCATGGCGGTCATTGGTAGTAGCCAGGCACCATCTAGTTCTTCTGGTCTCAGGCTGATGGAATTTCTGGCTTATGTGGCCCTTTTGTCTCTTGGGCTAATATTTTCCTTGTGTCTTTGGTGTTCTTCGTTCTTTGCTCCAGATGGGTTGGGACCAATTGATGCATCTTAGATGGCTGCTTACAAGCTTTTAAGGCCCCCCATGCCACTCACCAAGGTGGAATGCAGAACATTTTCTTAACAAACTTTGTTATGCCAGTTGACCTAGATGTCCTCCAGAACCATGGTCCCAGACACCAGCCCCTACTACTCTGTCCCTCAAAGTGTTTGATTATGTTCAGGAAACTTCTTAGCTTTTGGTTTAGTCCAGTTGTGCTGACTTCCCCTGTATTGTGAATTTTCTTGCTGTTCACCGAAGATAATTCTTGTCTACTATCTAGTTAATGAATTCTTCTCTCCTTTCCTCCCCACCCTCACAACAATCAAAGAATGTTTTCTTCTGTGTTTAAACCTTTTCTTGAGTTCTTATAAGAGTGGTCTTATACAATATTTGTCCTTTTGCAACTGACTAATTTCACTCAGCATAATGCCTTCCACATTCATCCATGTTGTGAGATGTTTTGTGGATTCATCATTGTTCTTTATCCTGAGTAGTATTCCATTGCGTGAATATACCATGATTTATTTATCCATTCATCTGTTGATGGGCACCTAGGTTGTTTCCATCTTTTTGATTTTGTGAACAGTGCTGCAGTGAAAATGGGTGTGCATATATCTCTTCACTTGACGGCTCTTATTTCTCTACGATATGTTCCAAGGAGTGGGATTGCTGGGTCATATGGGACTTCTATTTCTAGCTTTTTAAGGAGGTGCCAAACCAATTTCCAAAGTTGTTGTACCATTTTACATTCCCGCCAGAAGTGTATAAGTGTTCCAGTATCTCCACAACCTCTCCAACATTTATTATTTTGTGTTTTTTGGATTAATCCTAGCCTTGTTGGGGTGAGACGGTAGTTTTGATTTGCATTTCTCTAATGGCTAATGATCGTGAGCATTTCCTCGTGTATCTGTTAGCTACCTGAATGTCTTCTTTAGTGAAGTGCCTGTTCATATCCTTCGCCCATTTTTTTAATCTGGTTATTTGTCTCTGTTGTTGAGGTTTTACAGTGTCTTGTAGATTTTAGAGGTTAGACCCTGATCGAATATGTCATAGCCAAAATTTTTTCCCAGTCTGTAGGTTGTCTATTTACTCTTTTGGCAAAGCCTTTTGATGAGCATAAGTGTTTCATTTTTAGAAGCTCCCAGTTAACTAGTTTCTTTTCTGGAGTTTGCACATTGTTAGTTATATTTTGTATTCTGTTAATGCCAGGTATCAGGGCTCCTAGCATTGTCCCTATTTTTTCTTCCATGATCTTTATTGTTTTAGATTTTATATGTAGATCTTTAATCTGTTTTGAGTTATCTTTTGTACGTGGTGTGAGGTATGGGTCTTGTTTCTTTTTTATTGGAGATGGATATCCAGTTATGCCAGCACCATTTGTTAGGGAGACTGACTTTTCCCCATTTAATGGACTTTGGGCCTTTGTCTAATATCAGCTCCTCATAGACAAATGAATTTAAGTCTGAATTCTCAATTTTGTTCCATTTGGCTATATATCTGTTGTCGTACCAGTACCAGGCTGTTTTGACTACTGTGGTGGTATAATAGTTTCTAAAATCAGGTAGTGTGAAGCCTCGCACTTTGTTCTTCTTCTTCAGTAATGCTTTACTTATCCGGGGCCTCTTTCCTTTCCAAATGAAGTTGGTGATTTGTTTCTCCATCTTAAAAAAATGTTAAAATGTGGATCGAGATTGCATCGTATCCGTAGATTGCTTTGGGTAGAATTGACATTTTCACAATGTTGAGTCTTTCTATCCATGAGCAAGATATGTTTTTCCACTTACGTAGGTCTCTTTTGGTTTCATGCAATAGCATCTTGTAGTTTTCTTTGTATAGGTCTTTTATGTCTCTGGTTAGATTTATTCCTAAGTATTTTATCTTCTTGGGAGCTACTGTAAATGGTATTGATTTGGTGATTTCCTCTTCCACATTTTCTTTGTTGATGTAGAGGAATCCAACTGATTTCTGTGTTTATCTTGCATCCTGATACCTTGCTGAAATCTTCTATTAGTTCCAGTAGTTTTCTTGTGGATTCTCTGGGGTTTTCTGTGTATAAGATCATATCATCTGAAAATAGGGATATTTTTACTTCTTCCTTACCAATTTGGATGCCCTTTATTTCTTTATTTAGCTGATCACTCTCACTAGGACCTCCAGCACAATGTTGAACAAGAATGGTGATAAAGGGCATTATTTTCTGGTTTCCATTCTCGAGGGGAATGTTGTCAGGCTTTCTACATTTAGGATGTTGTTGACTGTTGGCTTTGTATAAATGCCCTTTATTTTGTTGAGAAATTTCCCTTCTGTTCCTATTTTGATGGGAGTTTTTATCATGAATGGGTATTGGACTTTGTCAAGTAAGTGCCTTTTCTGCATCAATTGATAAGATCATATGGTTATTATCTTTTGTTTTATTTATGTGATGGGTTACATTGATCTTTTTTCTAATGTTGAACCATCCCTGCATATTTGGTACGAATCCCACTTGGTCATAGTGAATTATTTTTTTGATATGTTGTTGAATTCTATTGGCTAGAATGTTGTTGAGTTGAGGATTTTTGTATCTATGTTCATGAGGGATATTGGTCTGTAATTTACTTTTTTCACAGTATTTTTACCTGGTTTTGGTATCAGGGTTATGCTGGCTTCACAGAATGAATTCAGCAGTATTCCATCCTTTTCTATGCTCTGAAATAGCTTTAGCAGTACTGGTGTTAACTCTTCTCTGAAAGTTTGGTAGAGTTCTCCAGTGAAGCCATCAGGGCCAGGGCTATTTTTTTGTTGTTGTTGTTGGGAGTTTTTTAATTACCTCTTCAATCTCTTCTTTTGTTATAGCTTTATGTAGTTTTTCTACCTCAGCTTGTGTTAGTTCAGGTAGGTAGTGTGTTTCTAGAAATTCGTCCATTTCCTCTAGGTTTTCAAATTTGTTGGGGTAGAATTTTTCATAGTATTCTGTTACGATTCTTTTAATTTCAGTTGGGTCTTTCGTGATATCAGGCATCTCATTTCTTATTCGGGTTATTTGCTACCTCTCCTGTTTTTCTTTCGTCAATTTGGCCAATGGTTTATCGATTTTGTTGATCTTTTCAAAGAACAAGATTTTGGTCTTGTTAACTCTTTGAATTGTTTTTCTATTCTCTATTTTATTTCTGCACTAATTTTTATTATTTGCTTTCTTCTGGTGCCCGAGGGGAAACCCTGGTGGTGTAGTTGTTAAGAGTTCAACTGCTAACCAAAAAGTCAGCAGTTTGAATCCACCAGGTGCTCCCTGGAAACCCTATCGAGCAGTTCTACTCTGTCCTATATAGGGTTGCTATGAGTTGGAATCGATTCGATGGCAACGGGCTTGGGAGCCCAAGGGCTTCTTTTGCTGCTGCCTTTCTATTTTTTTGAGTTGCAGGGTTAATGTTTTGATTTTGGTCTTTTCTTCTTTTTGGATGCGTGCATTTATTACTATAAATTGACCTCTGAGCACTGCTTCTGCTGTGTACCAAAGGTTCTGGTAGGATGTGTTTTCATTCTCATTTGATTCTGTGAATATCTTTACTCCTTTGATTTCTCCTATAATCCAGTAGTTTTTGAGCAAGGTGTTGTTCAGTTTCCATGTATTTGATTTTTTTCCCCTCACTTTTTCTGTTATTTGATGCCTACTTTTTTGGCTTTGTGGTGAGAAAAGATGCTTTGTAATATTTCAATGTTTTGGATTCTCTTGAGGCTTGCTTTGTGGCCTAATATGTGGTCTATTCTGGAGAATGTTCCGTGTGCGTTGGAAAGGAAAGTATACTTGGCTGCTGTTGGGTGGAGTGTTCTGTATATGTCTATGAGATCAAGTTGGTTGATTGTGACATTTAGATCTTCCATGCCTTTACTGAGCTTCTTTCTGGATGTTCTGTCCTTCACCAAAAGTGGTATGTTGAAGTTTCCTACTATTATTGTGGAGCTGTCTGTCTCTCTTTTCAATGCTGCTAGAGTTTGTTTTATGTATTTTGAAGCCTGGTCATTGGGTCCATAAATATTTATTATGGTATGTCCTCCTGGTGTATTGGCTCTTTAATCATCATATAGTGTCCTTCCTTATCTCTTTATGGGGGATTTTGCTTTAGAGTCTATTTTGTCAGAGATTAATATTGCCACTCCTGCTCTTTTTTGATTGTTGTTTGCTTGATATTTTTTTTCCATCCTTTGAATTTTAGTTTGTTTGTATCTTTGAGTCTAAGGTGTGTCTCTTGTAGGCAGCATATAAATGGATCATGTCCTTTTATCCATTCTGTGACTCTCTGTCTCTTTATTGGTACATTTAGTGCATTTATGTTCAGTGTAATTATTGATAGGTATGAGTTTAGTGCTGTCATTTTGATGTGTGTGTGTGTGTGTTGTTGACAGTTTTTTTTGTTCCACTTAATTTTCTGTGCCAAGTGGTTTTTCTTTGTGTATTTTCTTTTCATCTTTTTCATTGTTGTTGATTTTGTATTTGCTGAGTCTTTATTTTCCTCTTTTTTATTTTGTTGTGTAGGATTGTTAGTTTTCTTTGTGGTTACCTTAATATTTACCTCTCTTTTTCTAAGTTTAAACCAATCTTTTATTTCTTTATGTCGCCTTGATTTCCTCTCCATATGAAAGTTCTATGACTACATTATTTAGTCCCTCTTTTTTGTTTTAATGTTATCATCTTTTACATATTGACATCTATGTTTCCTTATTTTCAGTGTTTTAGCTTTGATTTATTTTTGTGACTTCCCTACCTGGGTTGATATCTGGTTGTTCTGTCCTGCGTTCTAGTCTTGCATTGTCATCTGATGTTTTTGATTTTCTAACTGGAGGACTCCATTTAGCATTTCTTGTGATTTTGGTTCAGTTTTTACAAAGTCCCTTAACATCTGTTTATCTGGAAATGACCTAATTTCACCGTCATATTTGAGAGACCATTTTGTTGGATATATAATTCTTGGCTGGCAATTTTTTTTCTTTCGAGGCTTTATATATGTCATCCCATTGCTTTTTTGCCTACATGGTTTCTGCTGAGTAGTAGTCTTATTGACTCTCCTTTGTAGATGACTTTTTGTTTATCCCTAAGTGCTCTTTGGTTTTTGTTTTTTTTTTTTGTAGGCACGCTTAAATTTCTCTCTTTATCTTTGGTTTTGGCAAGTTTGATTATTATATGTCTAGGTGACTTTCTTTTGAGATCTACCCAGTGTGGGGCTTGATGAGTTTCTTGGGTAGGCATCTTCTCATCTTTCATGATATCAGGCAGATGGTCTGCCAATAAATCTTCAGCACTTCTCCCTGTATTTTCTGTTATTCCCCCCATTCTGGTACTCCAATCACTCATAGGTTATTCCTGTTAATAGAGTCTCACATAATTCCTAGAGTTTCTTCTTTTTTTTTTTTTTTAATTATTTATCTGATTTTTACTCAAATAAATTGGTGTCGTGTGCTTTATCTTATTCTCACTAATTTTGACTTCCATTGCCTCAATTCTGCTCCTATGAGTTTCTATTGAGCTGTCTAATTCTGAAATTTTATTGTTAATCTTTTGGTTTTCTATTTGCTGTCCCTCTATGGATTCTTGTAGCCATTTAAATTTGTCATTTTACTCTTGTATAACCCTCTTAAGTTTCTCTGTTGATTTGTCTGCGTGTTCCTTACCTCGGTCTGCATTTTGCCTGATCTCCTTCCTGATCTCTTGAAGAGCTCTGTATATTAATCTTTTGAATTCTACCTCTGGTAATTCCAAGACCTTTTCTTCCCCCAGGAGGTTTTTTGGTTCTCTGTTTTGGGAACTTGCTAAAGTCATCATGGTCTGCCTGTTTATATGTTTTGTTTCTGTGCCATCAGTAAGTTATTATATTTATTTATTTTATGTTTGCTTTCTGTGTCCTAGTTTCTTGTTTTGTTTTCTTTTGATATGCCCATATAGGCTGGTTATGTGAGCTACTTTGATTCTTGGCATCTTTGAAGCTCTCATGTCCTGTCACCAGGTGGATAGAGCTGCAACTAGGTGTATGAGCCCAAGAGTCCATTTACTTTTCCTGTATGGATTCAGCTCAGGTATCCAGGTTGTTGGTCACTGAATAGGTCGTACAGTCCTAGATGGGCAGGGCTAGGTAGCAGTGATTGGAGCAGACACTGGTATCTGGCTACAGTAGGAGGTTATGTGCTGAGCAAGGTGGGGGCTGAGATCTGCCTCTGAGTGTCTGGTGGAAGGCATGTCCCTGTTCCCTAGAGTCCATAGGTGAGTGGGTTTTGCAACCAAACTTTGGGCACCCAATGCTGTTGGCTGTAAGGACTGGGAGGCACCAGTTATTCTTGGACCCCTGTCTTGGGTGGCTAGGTGGAGTGGGTGGAGCCCCCAGTCCTCAGGCCCCTGATGTGGGTAGGTGAGTACCCTGCTTAATGGGTAGGGTGGTGTCAAATGTCACAAATCTACCACTCCCCCTTAGCTGTTGCAGTTGAAAATAGGCTTCAGTGTGTACCCTGTTATATTATGCTAATGAGGGCCTACGCTGTTGAAATGGGCCCACACAGGTCTAGGCAGGGGTGATAGGCATTCAGAGTCCATGGACCCCTCATGCTTGTTCCTAGGCAAAGGGGCTGTGCCTGCCCTGAGATCCTAGCTTAGGGGAGCTGGCAGATTATTTTTCCTGTTTGTTAATTTGTTCCCTCTCCAAAGCCGGGAGAATGGCTCAGAGCACTTGACAGGTCCCACTTCTGGCCCAGGGAGCATGGCAGTCGCTAAAACCAGACTGGGAAGGGAGCAGAGCGAGGAGGGGCTGGTGAATGGGAAAGAGATACTTACCAGAGGAGGAAGGGTTTTTTTTTTTTTTTTTTTTTTTTTTTTATAATCTCTCGAGGTAGGTTAGTCAGAGATTCAGTGTCACTTCTCCCTGGTTCCAGAGGCTTGTGCATACTCTCCGCCAATCAGTTTCTCCCAGCATGGAAAACTCATCCCAAGTGCTACTGCTTGCCTCAGCCCAAGTGTGCTGGCTGATCCAGCCTGCAGGGTGCCAGCCAGGTCAGGTCTGGCAAATCTTCGCTGCTTCTGAACTGTCTCTCTCTCCCTCTGCCACCCAGTCTGACTCCTCAACTTTGTCTTTGGTGTTCAGGGCTCCTAGATGTCATACATGATTGATTCACTTGTTTATTTGGGTCATCATTGTAAGAAGTACCACATGACGCTTCTGACTACTCCACCATCTTGGCTCCGCCATCCTGGTTTGGTTTTGATTTATGGTAGTGTCAGGGCTGTGGTGACCAAAAAAAAAAAAGCCTATAGAACTTTCACACACAGCCAGCATCAAATGCCCAGCCTCCTACAGATTCAAAGCAGGTCTACTTCCAAGTGAACTGAACTGCAGTGATGACTGGCCTCGGGACCAGAGAGGGCAAAATGTGCTCTGAGGACAAAGCCAGGAAAGTGGCCAGGCCTTCTACTTATCCAATTAACCTCACAGCTACAACTAAGGAGCCTCCCTTCCCTGCCATGTGGAAACAATGCCCACAGTCTTTTGAAATAATGAAATGAACTTCCCTTTTTTGTGGGCTAACTGCCTGCAGGTATAACTGCCACAAATCATCTTCCATCATTTCTTTGTCATTTATTGACTTTGAAAAGAACATCAATAGCCACACACAGGAACTTCCCCTCTGGCAAAAGAAACAGTTTTAGCAAAGCAATTCGTGTACACCTCTGAGTAAATATCAAAAATAACAGCTAGAAGTGGATGAATGCAATAGAAATTGTCTTATGGGGAGGAAACCCTGTCCTGTGGGAACTATGCAGTCATTTAAGGGCTAAATAAGTCACAAGCACACTTTTAGAGGACCCCATCAGGGAATTCCTTCTTGTTCCCAGTAGCCTGGAGAAAAGAGAACCCCCCAAAAAAAACCCAGTGCCGTCGAGTCAATTTGAGAGTCGGGTAAATTAGGAACAGAACCTGCCAGAGGTAGAAATTTCTGGTTTGAAAAGGAAAGAAAAGAACATTGTTTTAAATCATCATACTATTAATCTAGAAGAACACAAGAGCAGGATATTATTCTTTTAAGGATTTTATAGTCTACTGTGGTCCTCTTTGCTTATTTTAACACTAAATCCATTGCCGTTGAGTCTATTCTGACTCATAGTGGCCCTATAGGACAGAGTAGAACTACCCCTAGAGTTTCCAAGGAGAGCCTGGTGGATTCGAACTGCTGAACTTTTGGTTAGCAGCAGTAACTCTTAACCACTACACCACCAGGGTTTCCATTTTAACACCAGTGATCCTTAATAGAATAAATACTCTCAAATAAAATAAATATTGCCCATAGATGCAGAGACCATTTTTTTTCCTGATGGCCTATGGTTTTATTCTTCAGGCTCAATTCAATTGAAAGATAAATTTTATTAATAATGCAGTAATACAGGTGGTTGGTGACTCTGTCCCAACCCCACTCCCAATATGAATGTGCTAGCTCTGGGGAAAGAATCCTAACTGACTGCTTTCTTTCACTTTTATTTGACAGTGTCCTTTTGAGATAGGAAGGACAACCAAGCACTTTCTTTTTTTTTTTGGCTCCTAGACTATTCTAACAAAGTTGTTTTCTTTACTACATGAGTCTATTACCTAATTGGGCTGGTGGTTAACAAATTGGTAAATTGGCCTATGTTTGTACTCTAGTACGCAGCCTGATTATTTGTTTATTGAATTTGTGGCTACATTTACTTAAATGGTGGCTGCTGACTTCATTAAATGCTCTTGGCATGCTTTGTTTTAAACCCCAGGCTAGCTGGTAGTATCTTGAAAACAGAACATCCAAGTAAGTAAGCCTTTGGTTTCAAAAGAAAATTATCTACAGAAAAAAACAAAACAAAACAAAACTTTTTTTTAGTTTTTTTTTTACCCTTCATGTTCATTTGTGGATAAATGTAATTTTCTTGAATCAGCTCAAAACACTTATATTATTTGCAACTCTGTGAAGGAACAGGAGAATTTAAGACTCTTCTACCTGTAGAACTAGACATGCATAGAACATTTTACACATCTTGTACATCTCTTTGACAGGTGAGCATTCACGAGCAAAGCAGTGCATTGGAGTGAAATAATGAAGGAAAGTTTTGAGGAAAAACACTGGAAACGTATGTTCATCCAGATTTGGTGAAGAAATCAAGCCGAATACCTCTTACTTATTACTCCTTTAAAATGTAGAACAGGGTCATTTATAAAAGGTGGACTACAGGTGTTCCAGCATACACACAATGCATTGTGCTACAGAGGGAAGTAATAGAAAATATATTTCCCAGTGGACAGTTTTTAACACGCTGACTGGGAGGAAGAAAAGGACGGGGCTTTCCAATCAATCTTTTTGTATCAAGTTTCTCTTAACAGCCCAATTATTCTCATCTATACTTTCACTTTCATCAACAATGACACTATCCTATCTATCCTACAAATGTGGAAACTTTATATTCATTAATTTTTCAGCAGGCTTTGTTTTATTAAATCCTTATTATTGTTAAGATTCCTGTATTTATTATTTTTTATTTTACTCCAAAACTTTTCTTGTTATTTGTACCATAAAATAATAAGAACGGTTGTCACTAAAGCAAGATAGTGCCTAGTCCTATGTTGTCGACTGGCGAACGGTGTTTTTGAAAAGGCTTGTAAAACACTGAAAGAAATGACTTACTAGTCTTGTTTTAAATTTTGTTCAAGGAAAGATGGATTCAAATAAATTATTCTGTTTTTGCTTTTATGTGACCTTGATTCTTTGTCTTATAAAAACATATTACCTATGAGTCATATTGTAGAATTAAATTTTTATCCTTATTTCCCAATATGCAGTAAAGTGTAGATTATAGAGAACTACTAAAATAAGAATCTTGCTCTCTCATAGCCTATTATTTTGTACAGAAGAAAAGAAACAGAAAGAATAGTGTTTCTCTTCAGAGGGTTCTAAGTGAGCCACCGTATGTACATAGTGCCTCCCATATTTTCATAGAAGTGCATGGTGAAAAGAAAAGTAAGACTAAGTCCCATGATCCCTTTCTGAGTCCTACTAAAAGCCTTTTCTTCTGCGCTTAGTAAAAAAAATAAAAATAAATTATCTGTTTAGGAAAGGAATTTTTGCCCATTGTAAAAAATTATATATTTGGAAATGCAGAAGGCTAACCACAAGACAATTAAAATCACTTATAATCTCACCTCTTGAGAATAACCTGTTGGCATTTTCCTGGACTATATATATATTCGTACTTTTTCCAGTTCCAGAAAGGATTTATGGTAGCTGGTGCGAATGCATAAATACATATAATAGAACAAGGTAAAAGCTATCCAAAAATATCAATAAGGAAAACAGGATGAAGGAACATTGAGAGTTAAAAAAGACAAAGTGAAAACAGAAATTAGACTGATAACCAGTGTGATGAATTCCCCTTCTCCTGTAATATTGTTTTATACCACAGAGATCACATGGCATATACAGGTGTGTGTCTCAGGAAGAACTTCTAAGCTGAATACAATTTGTCATTGTCAGAGCCAAAGAAGGGTTACACTCCCATTGCAAAGCCAGGAGAGAGCAGGGTGGCTTCGGTAGTCACCCACCCACCACACTTCCCCTACCTTCTCCCCTTCCTTGCTCATCTTTGTGTGTCCCCTTCCCTGGAGCTATTTTCTTTGCTGCTGCCTGTCTTAACTTGGAGGGCAGACACTAACTACAATGAGCTATGGATACATCTCTGTGTTCCCCATCCCAGACCCAACCCTGAAACACTTTAAGCCATAGACAGTTTTAAACAGCACTTTCTTCAAAAGGTATTATACATTCACGTGATTCACAAATCAAAATCCTATAAAAAAAAATATGCACCAAGATACCTATTTTTATTAGTTTTTGGTTTCGCTGTTTTAGTGTAACCGTCCAGAGTTTCTTACCACAAACTGAAGGAAATGCAAATACATATTCTTATTTTTTCAAACTCACTCTTCAGTCACTTGTAATTCCTCTCATTTCTGTATCTCTCTCTCACACACAAAAATACAGCAATCTCTTAGCTCATGGTTCCGCTCAAAGCGATGGGGAATTGCTGAAGGGAGAAATGTGAAAGGATCTAGAATCCAATTAACTTTTGCTGTCATTGGTGTGTAACACTGGATGACTCACTGTTTTCCTAGTAAATGGGGATGAAAATCTCATAAATTAAACAAGGTTTCCAAGGGAAGTGATGAACCAAAACCCAGATGCTCACCTAATTAACAAATTAATCTTTAAAAACCTGCCTAAATTTCTTTCCTTATTACTAAATATAACTTTAGCTATTGTTAAATTTTTTAACTTCATATTATTGCTTCTAACTTGGAATAAAATCATTTTCCTAGTGCTTATTATTTTTCAAGCATGTATCCTACTGATTGACTTTTAAGCAAAACATTAAAATACTTATGAATAAAGCAGTTTTCATTGGTCTTCTGACATTTGTCCATTTCCACATTGACAAGACAATTTCTGTTGAAATAAACTGCACGTGTACATTCAAAGAGCAAGGTCCCTGTGATCCCTCAGTTCTACAAGATCATATACCTTACAAAGTTTTGTTAAAATTTAGTGACAACACAGTAGTTGGTATATAGGTAGCTATTTTATTAGAGATGTCATTTATTTTTAGAAAATTCTTGTTTTTTACTTCCGTGTTGCTATGTATTCCTATATCATTCATGTATATTTCCCTAAGGTTCATGTTCAAATGTACATAAATGGATGTGTTCTTATTTCATGAGGTATTAAGAAAGCAAAAGATTCTTTTATACGAAGTAGACACAGAAATCAGACGCAGCATTTGTATCTAACAGTGTTACTCTCCTTCTTTCTCTCGCCCCAGATGCACTGTATATTGTGATTACCTGTGTTAACTTTCAAGTACATAAACACTTTCATATACACTAGCTCTTTTGATCTGCACAAGAACTGTGTGACCTAGCACAACCACGCCAGCTTTACGGATGAAGAAACCAAGACTCTAGGGTTAAATGGCTTTCCTTCTACTCAGCACACATGGAGTCTCCATGAGTCAAAATACAATTGACAGCAACCAAAAACAAAAAGAACAACAAAGTTACCAAACCAGTGAGTGGCAGAGCTGATCCTTGAGCTGCGCTTCAGCCTCCAAATCCAGAGTCTATCCTAATTACCACACAATTTTTCTGGATGTGGTATCCTGAATTGGAGTACACATCTACTTCTCTTCTGTCAGTCTTACCTTGGGAATTTCAGTAGTTTCATATACTATTTGACCCCTGGCAAGCATTATACTTAAATGTTTGTTTGTTTGTGTCTGAGAATGTTCTCATTTGAATGTGCTTCTAGGGGAGATGGCAGCTTAATTGCTTGGCATAGAATAGAGCATAAACTGAAAGGTTGGCTCTTCCCTGTGTTTTAAGCACCTGTGAAGATCCGCCAGCAGAATTCCACCTTAGGTTTATGTCAGAGAGTTTCTGAAGCCTCCAGACAGCCAGCCTTAAATTCTAGATAAACCAGTTGTCACAGGATGTGGGGACTTTAGAGACCACGAAGATCAGTTCTTCCGAATGTCCCAGATGGTACCCGTCCTAGCATGTGTACTCTAGAATGCAGATGATATTGTTTGAATTGTGCTAAATTGAATTGCCTACCCTCTGTATTTTTAATAAAGGCACCATCTACAGGAGGCCAATAAACTACTATGATTCCGATAACCAGGTTCCTTTGAGACTGAAACTCAGGCAGACTTGATAACTATGGGAGCTATTTTTCTTTGTAGTTCCACTGAGACTCTATCAAAATGTTTTGCCCTTCAGAAAGCAGAGTTATGAGAATGTGATTGGATCTATGAAATTTTATTCTAATTATAAAATACCTGATAGTTTACCACCCACAATTTATTGGTCGCCATTCACATTACAGAAAAACTGAGAGTCGGACATTCAGGTTCCCAGTTTTCCCATCAAAGCATGAGGAGATTGGACTAGGTAACTACTGTCTGCTTTGATTTACCCAAGAGTGATACTAATAACGATGTGCTGGCTCTCCAAGCTGAATCAGGTGCTGTCATTCTGTGGACTCATTACACGTCTATCGAAGCACTTACCACACCACTGTAATTATACTATGAACCAAAAAGATTTTAAAAAATCATTGTAATACTGTCCTCTGCATGCAATAGTAGAAGTGTGCAAAAGATTCAGTGGTAGAATAGAAAATGGAGTAGTAAACTCCATTTGGGGGTACCCAAGAATGTTTCCCATAGCACGTTAGGTTTTGAAGATCAAGACGAGTTCATCAGCTGTGAAGGAAAGGGCATTCCAGCAGGTAGCATTAAGGAATATTTGTAATATAAGAGAAGGTGCAGGTAAGACAGGTGGATATGCAAAACAAAGGACATGTAGAATATCAAAAGAGGAGATATTCAGTAAAATTTTACAAACATGTCCTGTGCTCAGGAAATAAATCTCATTAGAAACTTCAATTCAGTTATGTTTAATAAACATTTATTAACTAGCTGCCATATGCCAGAAGACACAGAGAAGAATCAAACATGATCCAGTCTTTATCTTCAACAGCTTGCAGTCTAGTCAAGGAAAGAGATAAAAGAGATTTAATCAAAATAATAGCATGAAGTAAACACAACATGGTACACTTGTTATGAAAGAAGAGTAGACACCATGCTATGGAAGCTTAGACGAGGGCATCAAATTCAGTTCAGAGGGTTCAGAGTAGATTTCCTGAAGGAAGTAATACCTGAGCCGAACCTCAAAAGACAAGAAGGAGCCAACCAGGTGAAGAAATGTAAGGGAAGCATTTCAAGTAAATGTTAAGATGAGAACTGGTGAGAGAAAAAGTTAGCACTCTTGTACTTCTCCATAGCAGTCATCACAAGGATAATTACTTGTTCACTATGGGTTTGGCAATGGGTTTTTAGGTCTTCCCTGCTAGCCTGACTGTGAGTCCCTGCCTCCGAGGCAAGAATGCCTCTATCCACAGTGCCCCTTTTATCTCAGTAATCAATAAATGTTTGACGAATGAATGAACGAATATAAGTACATGGGTAGAAGGTCAGGTCATGGGTGAACTTGCATGGCTGGTCAAGGCTTAGATTTTATCCCCTAGGTGATGAGATATCAGAGCAGATGAGTAATCACGTCAGATTTCTGTTTTGGATGGATTTTGTTTGGATATGGATTTTACGGGGCAGGGTTGGAAGTGGAAAAATGGTTTTGGAGAATATCACTTTTATCATGGTGAGGATGAAGCTCTGGGTGACTGTAGGAGGGTGGTAGAAATACACATTTTAAAGACAAAGATGGTAGGAGCTCAGTGATGTGGAAGGTAAAATAGAGGGGAGAGCCATGAATAGCTCCACTGTTTCTGTCTCAAATTTTTTTTTTTTTCTGTCTAGAGTGCTCGATGATGCCATCACTCAAGGTGGGAAATCTGTATAAAATAGCAGGTTATGAAAGGGAAAAATGATGAGTTCACAACTGGACAAGCTCAGGATTCATTTAGGATTCCAAATAGAAATGCCTGAGAGGCAATGTATGCCCAAGATGGAAGGCTTGAGGAGGGCTCTGGGATGAAGAAAGAAATTTGAACCGTGTATTTTTTTTTTTAATATATTTTATCACTTAGAATGCCTTTGGCAACGAGTAATGGAAAACTCTGATTAAAACAGACTTAAAGAATAACTTATCTCAAATGACAGGAAGTTCAAGGCAAGGTAGACTCCAAGATTGATGAGTTCAACCACTCAACAGTGTCATCAAGAACCCAACTTCTTTTCATCTCTCAACTCTTGCTACCATAGTTACAGGATGGCTGCAACAATTCCAAAAGTTACATCTGGACACCACAAAATCCAGAAGATGGAAAAGACCATCTTTCCTTATGTCATTTTCTCATATATTTAATGAAACATAATTTTAACTTTGTGGTTTGGCATATCAAGAAATCTATCTACTAACTGGGAGTTCTGATTTTTAGTTTCAGCCTCTGAGAAGTGAAGTCTGACTGGCTAATCGATAAAAATTGGATGTTAATAGACAGATATATTTGCTTGAGTCCATATCCATCAAACCTCTGACTTTGATTTAGTGTCCCATATCATGAAGAGAATTACCCATTATCTCCCTACTGTTCCAACATGCACATTTAAGACACATCTAATTCAAACCTTCCACTCCCAAAAGTGTCCCACTTTGGACAATAAATTATACCATGACTATATGTGGAAATCTCTCATTTACCTACTTCTCCATCTTAAAAATTCCTCTTTACTCATCAAGACTATCGGTACCAATATCATCTCTGTTTTGAAACCTTCCCTAAAATGCTCAAGACTTGTACATGGTCTGATAGTGCTGCCTCCAATAATCTGTTGGAGCCGTGGTCCCATGCCTGCTATCCTCTGCTAGACAATGCATTAAATAATATTAAGTAATAACATTTAGTTGCTAGGTTACAAACCTAGAAATTATATTAGCAAAATACTAGAGGGTATGTCAATATAAAACCAAACAATGCTTTTTGTGTCTAATCTTCATTGTATAATCTGTAACATGAGAGTGTTGGAACCAAATAAGCTCTAAAAACCAAAACCAAACCCAGTGCCATTGAATGATTCTCACTTATAGTGACCCTATACAAGCTCTAGGATTCCTTTAAGTTCCATCTCCTGTGATCTTATTCATTTACTTAAAAAAAAAAATCTATATCTTCAAATATTGTAAGGGCCACATCCTTTAACCAAGAAGGTGCTGCCTTTACTAAGATAATCAAACCAGGAACTAGACATAAAAAGGATTTGTTTCCTCATTTGAGAACTCAGCATGGGACTTCACTTGCACCCTTACCATTTTTATGCAGCACAACTTAGTGTAAGTACCATCAAGTAATTACATTTACAGTGTAGTAGTTGCCAAATACTCATTATGTCATAAAATATTTAAAACTTTTCCAGTACTATTTTTGGACTTACTCTCTTTAAAATTAATTGTTTAAAGGAAGAGAAAAAGAAATCAGCCTAATCTATAAACAGGGGACTAGTTAAAAAGAGCTAGGGCACTCTGGAGCTATTAAAAGACATAAATGAATAAACATAAAAACATGCCAAAAAGTTCTGCATATATTACTAACTTAAAAATAACAGGTTCTAGGTTAGTTTTACGGCATGATTCCATACGGGGATAAAAATTTTTATTTTTTTATACATAGAAAATATTTTTGTGGATCTGATCACACTCTCTCCTCACTTATCAACATGATTAGTTTCCAAAGACCAGGTTGTTATATGAAATTCATACTACGTGAAAATGGAGGATGACTACATCATTACGTAACTGCCAAGTTACATCATTATGTAACTGCTGAACCACTGAGAATCATAGCCCAGCCAAGCTGACATATAACCTTAACCATCATAGCCAGTGTTACTCTTGCCTTGTACCCCAGCATTCGTTACTGCCAAACATACATCATTAATGCACAAAATAGATAGTAAATTTTTGACTATTGTGGTAAATGCAAAATATCAGATAATGAGATAAGTGAGGAGAAGGTGTAATTTATTGTTTCAATGTAGTGTGCACGTGTGTGTGCGCGCGCGTGTGTGTGGGTGTGCGTCAAACTCTACCAAGTGCTTGAAATATATTCTCCCTCGGCTCTCAGAAAAATTATATGAAACATTATCCCTATTTTATCAATGAAGAAATTGAGGCTCGGGAAGTTAGGTAACTCCTCCAAGATCATCACCTTTTAGGTAAACGTATGTGTAGCTCTGAGCTCCCTCCCAGTCAAAGGCAGAAAGTCCTGCTTTGTGTAATTATATCAGAGAATTCATGAATTGATCTGTTTACTTAAAACGTTCTCAGCTAAAAAGCCTCTAAGCTCCCTGTAGTTAAACAGTTACAGAACATCAGCTGTTCAATTTGTTCAGTGCTCTAATTTACATAAGGAAACTGGGAAAATAGAGAATTAAAAAAAAAGAACCAACAAGCTAGAATCAACAGGAGTATCTCTCTCACACAGTGTACGTAATATACGTACATATAAATGTGTTTATACAGAAACGTTTATATCTATTCAGACAGTATTTCCTTAGCAGTGGGGCAGACTGCAAACTTCTTTATCTGTATGGCGGTAAAGATAAGATGATGTTCTTTACATCTCTACAACTGAGTACCTAGAATTCCAACTCACATCTCTGAAACCAAGCTGCTCCTGAATGTTGTCGGTGAGACCTTTATTGATACAGAAACAAGAAGACCTAGATAAAGTAGCTGCATTTGTGAGTGTGTGTGTGTGTGTGTTTAATGTGACTTCCATAAGGTCTCTGAAATAGTTGGTACTTGTTTAAACTAGTGTAAATCATTTTTAATAAATACAATCATTTTTTTGCATCTTGTGAGTTTAATGCATTTTTATCGTGAGTGGCGATGTACATGTATTTCAAGAGGCACTAAAATGAATGCCTCTCGTTGTTTCCCGCTCCCTTTCCTATCAAAAATTCTGTGTAGTACAGCTGATATTTTAAGGATATTTTAAGGCATGATGGAGTATAATCCACAGCCTAGAGGCCAAGATAAATGCAAATCGGCTTGCATTGTTACAGAACCTAAATATGACAGACCATTAAAACTACAAGTATAAGACTAAAATGTGTGACCAGGATGACTTACAAATCATTTTAAGGAAAGAAAGGATTATTTTTCTAGACTTGTTTAGAGCTTCTCTGCTATAGAAGAGGGTGGCTGAGATGCCTATCAAGATCCCTTCCAAACTTGGATTCTGTGAGTGGTTACAAGCCCAGTCCTTAATTCTTTAGTGCCACCTAGAGTCCCAAATCACAAAGTGCTCGTTTCAAACATAAATGCCTCCTGTGAACTGCCTCTGGGCTTAAAATTAGCTACTTATCACTCAATTGTATTTTGTCTTTTGAGTTTGATTAAATGAACTAGATATCTTTCCGGAGGGCAATTTGCCGATCTATATTATGAGATTTAAGAAATTTTAGACTCTTCAATCCAGTAATTCTGTGTCTAAGAAATGATGAAAGACAAAGATTCATGTATAAGAATATTTATTATATATTATTTAAAAGATCTTAAACCACAGATCATGATTTGGCATATATAACAGAACCTTTTATTTGTTTATTATTTGTTTCTGTGAATTTGTTCTCTCACAGAAGCCCACACGAAAAGCGAAGTTTAATCCATTCCTAACCAAACACTTTTCTGGTGCAAGGATAAAACAGGAAGAACAAGTCCACGTATAAGCTGCAGAACTGAAGGATGCGACCCCTCACGAACCTTCTGCTGCTCACACTCTCTCCTTTGAGACATGTGTCAAGTTCTCCAGAAGTCTCGCTCTGCCACGCATCCTGAATGGCACAGACCTTCAACTAAAAATGCTGATTCTCATGGGCTCAAGACGCAGCAAATTTCAAACTCCAAAATGCTTTGAATCCCTGGAGGAAGCCTATATTTTTAACAGGAAGAGACAGCTCCCAAGCTAGCTCTTTTTAGGAAACTGGACAGAGTTCAGGTGTGCAGAGAAAGCAAAAGGAATGATTACCATACAAGGAAGTTGCCTGAGAAATAAAAGCAAAAGGCTGTTGTCTTTGGCTGGAATCTTTTCCCCTGCACTAGAAGAAACCCCAGGATCTCAGGGCTATAGGAGCTGTTGCAGGCACATTTTTTTTTTTTTTTTTTTTTTTAACCAGGTGGGAGTACAGCCAGAATGCTCCTTAGAAGCGAGGATGGTGAGACTTCGTCTCATGTACTGTGGACGTGCTATCGGGAGGGACCAGTCCCTGAAGAAGGACATCATCTTTGTAAAGTAGAGGGTCAGTGAAAAAGAGGAAGACCTGCAACAAAGTGGATTGACACAGTGGCTACAACAATGGGCTCAAACATAACCAATACTGTGAGCATAGCGCAGGACCAGGCAGTGTTTCATTCTGTTGTACATAGGGACACTGTCAATCAGAACTGACTCTATGGCACCTAACAGCAACAACAACCAGGTGGGAAATCCTGCAACATGTGATATTCCCCCCTTACAAACTACACCTGAAAACCGCAGTGCCACATCCAGAGTTCATTCCTTCCATCAAACCTGACAGTATCTAAAAAAATGTTTATACATCAATTCATCTCATATCATTTAACAGCACTCATTCTCATCTAAACACATGGATAAACTGAGGCAAAGAGAGGTTAAACAACCCTTGGCAGACATCCATCACTCAGCTTCTCAAAGATGCTGGTGCCCCTCTTTTTATTAGTGAATTCCATATAGCCTTAAAAAAAGGACTGTCCTCTGGTGAATTTGCAGGGGACATAAGCAAGTGGTGGGTTATCTGGGGTCATATAACAAGTTTACTCAAACTTAAAAAAGTCTCCCTGAGCGTTGTGTTCATTCTTCAATATTCTGCCAAAGTAGTGCTAGCATTTCTACCTATTTTACTTTAAGACATAGTTATTGCCTTAGGCTGGGCTTTCCAGGGGACCAAAACTAGTGAAGCATATACCTAGAGAGAGAGAGAGAGATTTATCTCAAGGAAATGGCTCATCAGCTGTGGAGGCTGGCAAGTCCCAAACCTATGGGTCAGGCATCAGGGTGGAGGATTCTCCTGGTTCACAGAATTGCAGGGGCTGACAAACCCAAAATTAGCAGGTCAAGTGGAAGACTGCTTCCTCATGGGATTGCGAGAGTAGGCAAAGCTCAAGATCTGCAGGTCAGGTGGCAGGCTGCTGGCTTACATTCCAAGAACTGAATGTCAGAGGATAACAAGTCAGATAAGGATCCAGAAATAGTTTTGCCAGAACATCCATATATATTGAATGTGGGCCACACCCCCAAGGAAACTGATTGGTTTTCAAATGATTGGCTTTCAACTGATTGGCTTTTCAACTGATTGGCGGCTCACATCAGATAACGACATGGAGGGTGATTATATAATATCTGCCAAACCACTGAGAATCATGGCGTAGGCAAGTTGACACATAATCTTAACCAACACAAGCCATCCCTTATCAAATTGGCACCAGTACACAGCTCCTTAAACCGTACAAAATCTCTAAATAAACATAATTATAAATTTATTCTTATGCCTAACATAGTACAACAAACATGCGTACAACCAAAAACGCACTAGCCCAGTTTACATCTTGCATTTTATAAAAAATAATAGAATGAGAGAGGGAAGAAAACAATGATATTATATATATATACACACACACACACATACATACATACATACACACACACACATACGTGTGTAACAAAACAAGGAAGAAATACTAAAACAATTACAGTCCTCATTTCTGCAACTGGTCATGTGGTCCTGTCATTGTTAGGTGCCGTCAAGTCAGTTCCAACTCATAGCAATCCTGCGTACAACATAAACAGTGTCTGGTCCTGCACCTTCCTCACAATTGTTGTTATGCTGGGGCCCATTGTTGCAGCCACTGTGTCAATGCATCTCATTGACAGTCTTCCTCTTTTTCCCTGACCCTCTATTTTACCAAGCACAATACCCTTTTCTAGGGACTGGTCCCTCCTAATAACATGTCCAAAGTATGTGAGATGTAGTTTCGCCATCTTTGCTTCTAAGGAGCATTCTGGCTGTATTTCTTCCAAGACGGATTTGCTTGTTCTTTTGGCAGTCCATTATATATTCAATATTCTTCACCAACACCATAATTCAAAGGCGTCAATTCTTCTTGCATCTTCCTTACCCATTGTTCAACTTTCACATGCACATGAGGCGATTGAAAACACCATGGCTTGGGTCAGGTGCACCTTAGTCTTCAAGGTGACATCTTTGCTTTTTAACACTTTAAAGAGGTCTCTTGCAGCAGATTTGTCCAATGCAATGTGTCTTTTGATTTCTTGACTGCTGCTTCCATGAGTGTTGATTGTGGATCCAAGCACAATGAAACCCTTGACAACTTCAATCTTTTCTCCATTTATCATGATGTTGTTTATTGGTCTAGTTGTGAGGATTTCTGTTTTCTTTACGTTGAAGTGTAATCCATACTGAAGGCTGTAGTCTGATTTTTATTAGTAAGTGCTTCAAGTCCTCTTCACTTTCAGCAAGCAAGTTTGTGTCATCTGCATAAAACAGGTTGTTAGTCTTCCTCCAGTCCTGAGGCCAAGTTCTTCTTCATATAGTCTGGCTTCTCGGATTATTTGCTCAGCATACAGATTGAATAATTATGGTAAAAGGATATAATCCTGACGCACGCTTTTCCTTACTTTAAACCACGCAACATCCCCTTGTTCTGTTAGAACAACTGCCCTTTGATATATGAGCACAATTAAATGTTCTGGAATTCCTGTTCTTCACAAAATTACCATATTTATCCACAATTTGTTATCATCCACATGTGGTCATAGCTGGTATTTAGAACTACCTTCTTTCACCACACATACCATATTCCCTTTGCCCTCAGCAAGCAGCTCACCTGGTTCTTTGCCTGGTGGGGTCACCCAAACCTTCATTCCTGAAGGGTCTGGACCATTAGTAGTCATGTTGGAATTGGGTTCTTGTAGTTTCCATTGACTTTAATCACAGGGCATGGTAGTACTCAGGGACGTCCTAAGGGATCTCCTGTATTCCAGACATACTCCTCTTTGCCTCCAGTATGTTATATCAATCCTATTTCCCCTTGGTAATCAGAATCAATCACACCAGCCAATACAGTATCTCCCTTCTTTGCCTGTTGATCCAGAGGCATGAGGAGCCCAAAGTGGCCCGGGTGGCATTCTTAACTTCCAGTTCAATGGAATCAGTGTTGTGTCTCTTGGTGGGAACACTCCTCCCTTTGGAACTAAGACCTCTAGATCCACAGAGCATAGGGTCATGGGGACATGAAGCAAAAATTTTGCAAGTGGGTCACTAGGGATAATAGTGATTGGTGCCACTCCCATATTCACCAGTTGATTCCTGGTCATGAATCCTGGTTATGGGAGAAACAGAACCATGTATTGGACACTGGTTTAGAGTATATACAGTCTCCTGGTGAACACTGCCCCAACCCTAGCTGCTGCAATAGTTGTGACATTCCATCGTTCTATCAAGCCAGCTGCTTCAGGATGATGGGGAACATGAAAAGACCAGTGAATTCCATGAGCATGGGCACTCCATTTGCTGTGAAGTGTGTCCCTTGATCTGAGGCAATACTGTGTGGGATAGCATGATGGTGGATAATGCGTTCTTTAAGTCCACGGATGGTAGTTTTGGCAGAAGCATTGCATTGCATTCTGGGAAGGCAAATTTGTATCCAGAGTGTCTGTCCCAGTAAGAATACATACTGTCCTTTCCACGATGGAAGCAATCCAACGTAGTCAACTTGCCACCAACTTACTGTCTGATCCCCCAGAAGAATGGTTCCATATCCGGGACTCAGTGTTGGTCTCTGCTGCTGGCAGATTGGGCACTCAGCAGTGGCTGTAGCCAAATCAGTCTTGGTGAGTGGAAGTCCATGTTGGTGAGCCCATGCATAACCTCCATTCCTGCCATGATGACCACTTTGTTCATGAGCCCATTTGGCAATGACAGGAACGACTAGGGAAAGAAGATGACTGGTTTTCACAGAACTCATCATCATATCCACTTGATTGTTAAAATCTTCCTCTGCCGAAGTCACACTTTGGTGAGCATTCATGTGAGACACAAATATGTTCACTTCTTTGGCCCATTCAGGGAGGCTTATCCACATAGCTCCTCCCCATGCCTTCTTGTCACCAATTTTCCAGTTAGGTTCCTTTCAAGTTCCTGACCATTCAGCCAAACAATAGGCCACGGCTCATGAATCAGTGTACTATCACACATCTGGCCATTTCTCTTTCCAAACAAAGTGAACAACCTGGTGCACTGCTCTAAGTTCTGCCTATTGGGAGGATTTCCCTTCACCACTGTCCTTCAGGGAGGCCCCAGAAAGGGTTTGTGGTGTTGTCGTTGTCCACTTTCAAGTGGTACCTGCATATCTTGCAGAACCATCTGTAAACCAGGCACCAGTTTTCTCTTCCTCAGTCAACTCATCATAAGAAACTCCCCATGAAGCCATAGCAGTCTGGGAGATGGAGGGTAATGTGACAGGAGTAGAGACCATGGGCATTTGAGCAACTTCCTTTTGTAACTTAGTTTTGCCTTCAAGTCCTGCTTGAGCCTGATCTCATATATATCACTTCCATTTAATGATGGAGTGCTGCTGTGTATGTCTGACTTTATGGCTCTGTGGCTCAGACAACACCTAGCTCATGATGGCAGCTCAGGCTGCATGGTGACTTGGTGACCCATGGTTAAGGGTTCAGCCTCTTAAGGCCCAGGAATAAACCAAAAGCTGTTTCTCAAAAGGAGAGTAGTTATCTGTAGAGGCTGACAGGGTTTTGCTCCAGAATTCTAAGGGTTTGCACTGTGATTCACCAATAGGGGCCTGCCAAAGAATCCAAACAGCATCTCTATCTGCCACTGACACTTCAAGCACCATTGGATCAGCCGAATCATATGGCCAAGTGACACAGTGGCTTGAACAGCAGGCTGAACCTGTTGCAGAACCTTCTCTCATTCTGGGCCCCACTCAAAACTAGTAGCTTTTTGAGTCACTTGATAAATAGGCCAGAGTAGCACACCCAAATGAGGGATGTGTTGCCTCCAAAATCCGAAGAGGCCCACTAGGTTTTGTGCCTTCTTTAATTGAAGAAGGGGTCAGATGCAGCAACTTGTCCTTCATTTTAGAAGGAATATCTCAACATGCCCCAAACCACTGGACCCCTAGAAATTTCACTGAAGTAGAAGGTGCCTGAATTTTTGTCAGGTTAATTTCTCATCCTCAAGCATGCAAATGTCTTATCAATAAGTTTGCAGTCATTGATACTTCTTCCTTACTAGGGCCAATCAACATAATGTCATCAATGTAATGGACCAGTGTGATGTCTTTTGGAAGAGAAAGGCAATCGAGGTCCCTGCAGACTAAATTATGATATAGGGCTGGAGAGTTGATAACCCCCTGAGGTATGACAGTGAAGGTGTGTTGCTGGCCTTGCCAGCCGAAGGCAAACTGCTTCTGGAGATCTCTCAAAACAGGTATGGAGAAAAAGATCTCAGCCAGATCAATAGCTGCATACTAGGTACCAGGAGATATATTAATTTTCCCAAGCAATGAAACCAAATCTAGAATAGCAGCTGCAATTGGACTCACCACCTGGTTGAGTTTACAATAATGCACTGTCATTCTCCAAGATCCATCCTTTTTGCACATGCCAAGTAAGTGACTTGAATGGGAATGTGGTGGGAATCACCACCCCTGCATCCTTCAGGGCCTTCATGGTGGCAGTAATCTCTGTAATCCCTCCAGAAATGTGGTATTGCCTTTTGTTTACTATTTTCCTAGGTAGGGACAGTTCTAATGGCTTCCACTTGGCCTTTCCTACCATACTAGCCCTTACTCTATATGTCAAGGATCCAAGGTGAGGGTTCTACCAGTTGTTGAATATGTCTATTCCAATTATGCATTCTGGAACTGGGTAAATCACTACAGAATGAGTTCAGGGACCCACTGGACCCACTGTGAGACAGACCTGAGCTAAGACTCCATTAATAACCTGACCTCCATATGCCCCCACTCTTAATGGTGGACCACAGTGATGTTTTAGGTCTCCTGATATTGGCTCAGAGCTGGTGCCAGTACTCCCCCAAAAGTCTGATTATTTCTTTTTCCTCAATGAACAGCCACTCTTGTAAAATGTTGTAGAACTCTTTGGCAAAGGCTAGGAGAAAGATTAACAGCTTAAGTTTTGGTCAGTGTAGCGAGGTCCTTCGTCAAGAGGCCCTGATCTCCCCTTCATTCAAAAGGTTATTGGTCTGTAAACTTGTTCAAGACCAGGCATTGACTGAGGGGCCATGACTCTATTCTGGTGGTTTGAGTTAGACAGCCACTCACTTGACCTAGAATTCTTCTGCTTGTACAGATTAAATAAATATTTAGTAGATTTCCCAACCATTTTATTCCTAGGGACACCATGACTAAGTAGCCAATGCCATAAATCCATATGAGTCAGACTATTCTACTTACTGCTTTGACTGTGCTGCCTACTACCATAACCATGCCCATCTTTTGCCACTCCTTGGCCCTACCACTACAGAAGCCAATCAGTTAGGTATCTTAATTCAGTTAGGGACATTCTCATTGTCAAATCTGACTTACATAAAATAAGAATCACAGCAGTTTTCAAAGATACTGGGGTTTCCTTCACAAATTTGTTCCTCACCTTTCTGGTGAAAGGTATGTCCTCTGGGTACTCTGTGTGTGGGCCTGTGGGTCCAACTTGATAAATCCATATTAGAAAAATTGAACGGTTTTTTTGGAGTGTAGCATACCTCCTCATGGGTCACACTTGGTTGGTACTTCACCTTTTGGGGCTCACGAGGACTTAAGTCTAGTTATAAGTATAGAAGGAAAAATGGGTGGTGGGGGTGGGTCCTGAGGACATTCAGCAATGTTTTGTAAGGCATCTGCCTCAGGTGATGCCCCAGGCAATGCCCCAGACACAGTGTCAGGCGGTATCTCATACAAAGGCTCTTCAGGCACCCACTCCAAAAAAAACCCACTGCCATCGAGTCAATTCCGACTCATAGTGACCCTATAGGACAGGTGGGTTAATCTCATCAGATGAGAGTAAGAAGACTGGTTCTGTTGGGGGGAGTGATTCAATGGAATTTAGGGGCTCAATGTCCACAGTTTCATGATTATCTGCCTATATGTCCCCATCCCAAGTTTCAGGATCCCAGTTCTTCCCAATCAGTGCCCTCACTTTAACTTCAGATACCATTGGAGGTTGGAAATTCGGTTGATATTGTAATTCAGCCACTCTTATGATAAAACTCTGGGTTGGGTTTTCAGCAATATCAGCTGTATTACTATAAGAAATAAGGCTTTCTTTCAGGGCACAAGTGACAACATCCAGGTCTTTTATAAAGTGCTTGAGCTGTGACTCTGAATCCCTGAGCTCATCTCTTTCTTTCACCGTTTTGTTGAGCAAAAGCAGGACCAACAAACCAGCCTCCCTATATTTCTCATTCTGACAAAACTGTAGAAAAATATCAAATATGCAATCACCCAGAGTCTTTTTTCTCACAAATATTTGATCCATTGGTGGTGATATTTTGCATATCTCTATTGTCATCTCATGCCATGGATTAGCAGTGCCCTCTTTATTACTGGAGACAGAGTCATCTGTGCCTTTAAGACTAGCCAGGCTTGAGAAACGATTCAGAAAACTTATCCTTATGATTTTGTTCCTCCAGAACCACTCTCGACACCAAACATCTTAGACTGGGTTCTCTAGAGAAGCAAAACCGGTGAAGACTATATATATAAACATGGAGATTATCTCAGGAAAATGGCTTAAGCAGTTGTGGAGGCTGGCAAGTACCAAATCTGTGTGTCAGGCACCAGGCAGCGTGCTTCTCCTGACACACACAGTTGCAGGGGACGACGAACACAAAATCAGCAAGTCAGGCAGAGGGATGTTGGCTCATGGGGTTGTGGAAGTTGGTGAATCTCAAGACCTGCAGGTCAGGAGGGAGGCTGCTGGCTTGTGTCCCAAGACCCAAAGGTTCGAGGATGATGAGTCAGATGCAGGATACAGAGAGAGCTTTGCCAGAACACCCACATATATTGGATACAGGACACAGCCCCCAAGGAAACTGATTGGCTTTCGAACGATTGCCTTTCAATTGACTGGCTTTCAACCAATGCAGCACACCCATCCAATGCCCTTAAGATCTACTTCCATATGTGTTATCTGGTTCCTGGTGGTATAAAAGACAAGTCTTGCACTTCTTTGAATATGTACCTTCATGCTATATTTTCCAGCTCACTCTGTACTGTGGCCTAGCCCTAATTATTAGCCTAAGGCAGTAAGAAGATATAAAGGCATGTCTCACAAAGAACAAGTATCATCTTGCTCCAGGTAAAATTTCTATTGAATCTCTTGGCAAGGAGAAGCCACTATCCTCTAGAAAAAAGAGAGAAGCTGATTCTGCCAGTCCATAGGATTCAGAAGAATACAGGTATTCAAGATTCTCAGGCTCTTTTACTCAAATATCTCTATCTCAGATGCCAGAGTTCCACTGTTTTCCTATCAGGGCCCTGACTGTCATGGAACACTTTTAGAGGTGGTACATTTAACACTTCTACCTTTAAAAATCGGAATCGAGTCAACAGCAATAGGTTTTCTTGGTTACTGGACCTGATTTTCAGTACAGTCTTGCCCTGAAGCTTTAGAAGTTAAAGATTTCTTTAAACACTGCCACGAAGGCCTTTTGATTTTCCAGTCCACCTTGAGTTTATAGTTGGCGAATAAGAAACTATCATTTTTTTTAATGCTTCTGTAATCCAGTCCACTTACTAATCCTTATACCATTTCCCCCATACCATCCAAGTACCAAAACAACAGAATAAACCAGCTCTTCTTTTTCTATCCCAACCTATCACTGATGAGGATCTTAATAATTGTATGCTACTAGCTATCAGGGGTTATGACAACTGAACTTACTACCAGCAATAGAGTCCTTACCACTGCCTGACCAGTTCCGGAATTCTTATGCGGAGGGTCTGTTTTCTGGTACCAAGTGGATTAGCCTCAGTTTCTCCCTCACCTCCTCCTCCAGAAAACAGAATGTAAGACAAAAGCTCGTGTAAAGATAGTTTATTTTGGATGTGAGCCCAGGGAATAGGAGTTGGGCACTGCAGAGAGTAAAACAGGAAATGATGGAAGACCAATATAAGAATGTATTATTACATTGGTCCTCACTGTGGGCAACAGGGGGCTCACTCTTGCCAGGGTCTGCTGAGGAACTGAATAGAATGCACCTAAGAATTGTCCTGAGGGATGGAAAGGAAGAATGTTTTTCCATCAGCTTCTGTCCTCTATGGATCAACAGTTGTCCCTATGGGTTTTTTTTTTTTTTTTTTTTTTTTGGTCTTATGTTTACTTGTGACTTTTTTTTTTAATTAATAGACTTATTTATTTATTTTAGAGCAGTTCCTCTGCAGATTTTTAAGTGCCTCACGTTTCCTCAGATTTCCAAGTTGTTCATACACAAGTGCAGCAGAATTCCAGCAGGTGTCACCTCGTGGACCTGGAGTCAGAGAAGCCCTGGAGCAGAAACAGAGAGGAATACATTACACTGAGGTAAGGAACTATCAGGTCACTTCTGCACAAAAGTGGTTGCCACAGCAATAGCTCTGATAAAAGATAGGCCAAGAGGATGTAAGACAATAAATTGAATGCTTGCACTACAAAACTCTAACCCAAACCAAAACCCACTGCTGTCAGGTCGACTCCTACTTATAGCAACCCTACAGGACAGAGTAGAAATGCTCCATAGGGTTTCCAAGGAGTGGCTGGTGGATTTGAACTGCTGACTTTTTTGGTTAGCTGCCAAGTTCTTTACCACTACACCACCAGGGCTCCAGAAAAGCTCTAGGTAATGCATAATTTTGTTAATTCAGCTAGCTGATTATATATATTTTAAATTCTGCAGGAGATTGTATTTGGCCTGTGATATCGGCAAACTTAGAGATATTCTGTCAAGTCTTTCCTTTATTTTCCTACATCTTCCCATATTTTAAAAGGCCTCAACTTCTCCTATGCCATGTTCTTTCCTTTTCTCATCCCTCTTTTTTACTATGCCAGAAAAGTGTATTGGACCTGACAATTTTTAAATGTACAGGGGTTAATTTTCAAATATTCCAAGTTCACATAAGGGAATATATTTTTCTAAGAATTGTAGAATTGTGAATACACATCTATGGAAAGATGGCTAATTTTCTCCTAATATCTGTTCTTCCTTATTACATAGTGATAAAACATTTAGCTGGTCTATTAGGTATGACATTGTTTTTGTGCTCTCAAAATATAGGAGGGTCCACCATTTCTCTTTCCCAGCTGTCATAGCCATAACACAGACATTATGGCAGTACCAACGTAGCCATCTTGGACTACAAAATGGAAGCCATTTTGTACTGGGGATGGCACAGTAAGAAATGGAAGAAGCTTGGAGTCTGATGGTTGTGGAGTTTCTGTACCAGCCTTAGTCTATCTACCTAGACTTTTACATAAAATAAATATTAACTTTATTCTGCACTATTACTTTCAGTCACAGAGCAAACAAATTCTCTACCTGATACAACAGCATTAATATACACTATCATTAGTATTAAATTCTAATTAATACCTTATCTCACAAAGCTAACAGTTCCTAAATTTCTCTCCCTTGAACTATACTGTGAAGAGATAAGCTCAAGGATGTATTTTTCACTAAGAAGCATGATATATAAAGTAGCTAATTGTGTTAATTTTTCAACTAAATGGGTAAATTAAAGGGTGCAACAGATTGGAGAATTGATACAGGCTTAAAACAGCCTAAAAACTTACCGCATCATCTTGATCCCCCAAACATCCTTTTCCCCTGTAGTCCCTTCCTTGATCTGTTCGACCACAATTCAACCTGTCTCTCAAATTAGAAAGTTTAGGAATGATCCCAGACACCACCTTCTCACTCACACCTACATCATACATTCTAACAAGTCCAGGTTTTCATAAATAAATAAATGTAAATAAAAGGAATGCACTGACATGAAAAAAATCAAACAGAAGAGAAATAAATAAAATTAGAAGTAAATCCCTTGATGGAAAACATGGCAGTTGATGTTGGTGATGATTACACAATGTGATTGAGGTAATTAGTTTCATTGAATTGCACAAGTGACAAATGTTGAACTGACAAATATTGTGTTATCTATATTTTTTTAAGGCAATAAAAAAAATTAGGGAAAAAAAGGTAAATTTCTCTCCTTATCCTTAAGTCCCAATTCCTTTCTCAGTTGAAACCATATTAATAGTTTCCTGCTAACTTTCAACAAGGTTTCAATGCATGAGCCAGCTTCTCTGTTCATGTGTGTATGCAGAGTCTATGTTTATGCCCTTACCTGATATCAAGACTGATTGTAATTAAGATAGCGTGGTTTTCATGAAGGGATACCCAAATATCCCAAACAGACAACGCAGTCCAGAAATATGCTCATGCATATTTTGATACTTGAAATAGTAGCAGTGATATTACACCGTAGGAAAAGAATGGATTTTTGAAGATGAGGTGCTGGGAAAATTAGTTAGCTATGTGGGAATAAATAAAATCTGGCCCCACTTCTCATCCTACACAAAAATCAATTCCAAGTGGGAGGCAAAATTAAAAAGTTTTAGTAAACAATATAGAAGGATAACTTATGACCTCGAAGTGAGGAAAGATAAATAAAACACAAAAAGTAGGCAGGGCCAAGACGGCAGAGTAGTCAGACGCTTTCGGTGGTCCTCTTACAACAAAGACCCCCAAAAAACAAGTAAATCAATTATATATATGACAAGCTAGGAACCCTAAGCATTAAAGGCAAAGTGAAGAAATCAGCCTGACATCTCCTGTCTGGAGGGGAGATGAGAGGGCGGGGGGCCAGAAGCTGCCCAAATGGACATAAGGAGAAAGAGTGGAGGGAAGAACTGTGCTATCTCATCAGGGGGAGATCAATTAGGTGTGTGTAGCAAGGTGTATGTAAATTTTTGTTTGAGAGACTGACCTGATTTGTAAACTTTCACTTAAAGCACAATAAAAATTAATTTAAAAAAAAAAAGAAAAGAAACCGGCCTGAGCAATGGGGAGGGAGAGACAGTGCAGAAGCAGCGAGGAGTTGCCGAGTCTGTGGCCGCACCTCAGCCCCGATTCCTTGGCATGACTGTGGCAGGGCTGATGGTAGTTTTTGGGGATGCAACTGCATCAGCAAAAGAAGGCAAACCAAAGTGCCACAATCCTGACCCCTTGGTGTGACAGCGGTGGGGCTGGCAGTGGAGTTTAGGATGCCACTGCTTCAGAGAAAGAAGGCAAGAGTGGGGACGCAGCCCTGACCCCCAGGGGCAATTGAGGTGGGGACCCAGCCAGTGCACACAATCTACACAAGCCTCCAGAATCTGAGATAAAACAGACCTCTTGGCACAAGATAAGTGATTTTGTCTAATTTACCATGTGGATCTAATAGCTCCTCCTTTTGAAAGAACTCTATCCTATCTATCTGAGCCCTCCTACCTCTGCCCCAGCCAGCTTCATTGACACTTGATTTCCCTGGGCCTGAGATAGGTCCTGCTGTGCTCCCTGAGCCATTCTCCTGGCTTCAGTGAAGAAACAAATTAACAAATGGGGGAAAAATACTCTGCTGACTCCCCTAATCTGGAATCTCAGAGCTGAAGTGGCTCCAGTCCAGACACAAGTGACCCACAGACTTTGTCTTTCACCCCTGCATGGATCCAGGTGGCTCCATTACTCCAGATAGGATCTGGCTGTTATATTTCAAGGGCAAATCTTTCGAGGTCTGACTGTAACTGTTTCAGCTGTGCAGTGGAGAGGGAGGTTTTCGATGTTTGATACCACTCTGCCTATTAAACAGGGCCCTCACCTAACCACAGCAGGGGCCTAAGGCCTGGAGGCTCCAGCCATGCCACCTAGCCACCTGCAACAGTGGTCCAAGGATAAGTGGTGCCTACCAGTCTGTACAGTTAAAAGCATTGGGTGCCTATGGCACGGCTGCAGAGCCCACCCAACAGAGCACTCAAGAACAGGGACATACATGCCTTCCTCACAGACACTCAGGGGAAGGTTGTCAGCTCCCTGCCTTCCACAGAGTGTGACTCCCTGCTGCTACCAGAAACCTGTGCATACACCCATCACCACTGCTCCTCTAAGATATAGGTGAGAGCCTGCACCACACACTAGGTGACCAACTATCAGGACACCTGAGCTGAATCTATACAAGAATAGCGAATGGACTCCTAGGCTCATATACCTGGTAACAGCTCTAGCCATCTGGTAACAGGACATTAGCGCTTCAAAGGCTCCAAGAATCAAGTTAGATTCCTCTAGTAGCCTCTTTGGGTATATCAAAGCAAAACAAAGCAAGAAGCTAGGACACAGTGAGCGAACATAAAATAAACTAATACAATAACTTATAGATGACTCACAGACAACAGTCAATACCAATCACATAAAGAAACAGACCACTATTGCTTCAACAAACTCCAAAAACACAGAATCAAGGACTCTCCCAGATGAAGATGTATTCCTGGAATTACTAGATGTAGAATACAAAAGATTAATATACAGAACTCTTCAAGACATCAAGAAGGAGATCAGGCAAAATGCAGAACAAGCCAAGAAGCACATAGATAAAGCAGTTGAGGAAATTGAGAAGATTATTCAAGAACATAATGAAAATTTTAATAAGCTGCAAGAATCCATAGAAAGACAGCAATCAGAAATTCAGAAAATTAACAATAAAATTTCAGAATTAGACAGCTCAGTAGAAAGTCAGCGAAGCAGAATCAAGGAAATGGTAGACAGAATTAGTGAGATTGAAGATAAAACACTTAGCAAAAATATAGTCAAAGAAAAATCAGATGAAAGAATTTTAAAAAATGAATGAACCCGAAGAATTGCGTGGGATTCTATCAAGAATAACTTATGAGTGATTGGAGGACCAGAACAGGAGGAGATAACAAAAAATACAGAGAGAATTGTTGAAGATTTGTTGGCAGAAAACTTTCCTGACATTGTGAAAGATGAAAGGGTATCTACCCAAGATGCTCATGGATCTACCATACAAGGTAGATCACAAAAGAATGTCACCAAGACATATTATAATCAAACTTGCCAAAACCAAAGATAAAGGGAAAATTTTAAGAGTAGACTGGGATAAGTGAAAAGTCACCTACTAAGGAGAATCAACAAGAATAAATTCAGACTACTCGGCAGAAACCATGCAGGCAAGAAGGCAATGAGATAAAGCGTGGAAGGAGAAAAATTGCCAGCCAAGAATCATATATCCAGCAAAACTGTCTCTTAAATATGAAGGTGAAATTAGGACATTTCCAGATAAATGGAAGCTTAAGGAATTTGTAAAAACCAAACCAAAACTACAAGAACTATTAAAGGAAATTCTCTGGATAGAAAATAAATCATATCAGATATCAACCCACCACTAAAATGCAGGACAGAGCAACCAGATATCAACCTAGATAGGGAAATCACCCATACAAAAAATCAAGATAAAAAAATGCTCAAAACAGGGAATCAGCGATGTCATTATGTAAAAGATGACAACTTTAAATCAATAAAGAGGGACTAAATAAAGTAGTCACAGATCTTCCATATGGACAGGAAATCAAGACAATATAGGGAGATACAAGTTAGGTCTAAACTTAGACAAATAGGGGTAAAATATTAAGGTATCCACAAAGAAGACTAACAATCCAACACATCAAGATAAAAAAAACAAGAAAAACATAAAGACTCAGCAAAAACAAAATTAACTACAGTGAAAAAGAGGAACATACAATTTACAAAGACAAGCTACTCAGCACAAAAAAATGAGTGGAAAAATGAAACTGTCAACAACACACAAAAAAGACATCAAAATGACAGCACTAAACTCATACCTATCCTATAACCACGCTGAATATAAATGGACTAAATGAACCAATAAAGAGACAGAGAGTGGCAGAATGGATTAAAAAACATCATCCATCTATATGCTGCCTACAAGAGACACACCTTAGACTTAAACACACAAACAAACTAAAACTCATAACTGGAAAAAAACATATCAAGCAAACAACAATCAAAAAAAAGCAGGAACAGCTATACAAATTTCTGACAAAACAGACTTCAAACTTAAATCTACCACAAAGGACAAGGAAGGACACTATATAATCATTAAAGGGACAATATACCAGGAGGATATTACCATATTAAATATTTATGCACCCAAAGACAGGGCTTCAAGATACATAAAACAAACTCTAACAGCATTGAAAAGTGAGATAGACAGCTTCACCATAATAGTAGGAGACTTTAACACACCACTTTCAGTGAAGGACAGGACATCCAGAAAGAAGCTCAAAAAAGACACAGAAGAGCTAAATGCCCCAATTAACAAACTCGACCTCACAGACACATACAGAACACTCCATCCAACAGCAGCCAAGTATACTTTCTTTTCTAGTGTACATGGAAAATTATCCAGAATAGAGCACATATTAGGCCATAAAGCAAGCCTTAACAGAATCCAAAACATTGAAATATGACCAAGCATCTCCTCTGACCATAAAGTCATAAAACTAGAAGTCAGTAGCAGAAAAATCAGGGAAAAGAAATCAAACACATGGAAACCGAACAATACTTTGCTCAAAAAACATTTGTATTATAGAAAATATTAAGGACAGAATAAAGAGATGCATAGAATTCAGTGAGAATGAAAACACTTCCTATCAGAACCTTTGTGACACAGCTAAAGCAGTACTCAGAGATCAATTTATATCAATAAATGCACACATACAAAAAGAAGAAAGGGCCAAAATAAAAGAATTAACCCTACAACTTCAACAAATAGAAACAGAGCAACAAAAGAAAACTTCCGGCACCAGAAGAAAGCAAATAATAAAAATTAGAGCAGAATTAAATTAAATAGAGAACACAAAAACAATTGAAAGAGTTAACAAGACCAAAAGCTGGTTCTTTGAAAAGATTAGCAAAATCAGCAAACCATTTGCCAGACTGAAAAAAGAAAAAGAGGAGATGAAGCAAATAACCCGAATAAGAAATAAGATGGGCGATATCACAACAGACCCAACTGAAATTAAAAGAATCATAACAGAGTACTATGAAAAATTGTACTCTAACAAATTTGAAAACCTAGAGGAAATGGACAAATTTCTAGAAACATACCACCTACCTAAACTAACACAAAGAGAGGCAGAACAACCGAATAAACCCATAACAAGAGATTGAAAAGGTAATTTAAAAAACTCCCAAAAAAGAAAAGCCCTGGCCCTGACGGCTTCACTGGAGAATTCTACCAAACTTTCAGAGAAGAGTTAACACCACTACTACTAAAGGTCTTTGAGAGCATAGAAAAGGATGGGATACTCCCAAACTCATACTATGAAGCCAGCATAACTCTGATATCAAAATCAGGTGAAGACTCCCCCTGCAAAAGAAAATTACAGACCAATATCCCTCAAGAACTTAGACACGAAAACCTTCAACAAAATTCTAGCCAATAGAATTCAACAACATATCAAAAAATAATTCACCATGACCAAGTGGGATTTATACCAGGTATGCAGGGATGATTCAACATTAGAAAAACAATCAATATAATCCATCACATAAATAAAAGACAAGAACCACATGATCTTCTCAGTTGATGAAGAAAAGGCATTTGACAAAGTCCAACACCCATTCATGATAAAAACTCTCATCAAAATATGAATAGAAGGAAAATTCCTAAACATTATAAAGGGTGTTTATACAAAGCCAATAGCCAGCATCATTCTAAACCGAAAGAAACTGAAAGCATTCCCCTTGAGATCGGGAACCAGACAAGGGTGCCTTTTATCACCACTTTTATTCAACATTGTGCTGGAGGTCCTAGCCAGATCTCTTAGGCTAGGTAAAGAAATAAAGGGTATCCAAATTGGCAAAGAAGAAGTAAAAGTGTCTCTGTTTGCACATGACATGGTCTTATACACAGAAAAACCTAAAGAACCCTCAAGAAAACTACTGAAACTAATAGAGTTTAGCAGAGTATCAGGATACAAGATAAACATACATAAATCAGTTGGATTCCTCTACACCAACGAGGAGAACGTTGAGGAGGAAATCACCAAATCAATACCATTTACAATAGCCCCTAAGAAGATAAAACACTTAGGAATAAATCTAACCAGAGATGTAAAAAACCTATACAAAGAAAACTATAAGACACTACTGCAAGAGACCTACATGAGAGGAAAACCATGCCTTGCTTGTGGATAGGAAGACTCAACATTGTAAAAATGTCTATTCTGCCCAAAGCGATCTATAGATACAATGCAGTCCCAATCCAAATACCAGTGACATTTTTTTAATGAGATGGAGAAACAAATCACCAGCTTCATATAGAAGGGAAAGAGGCCCCACATAAGTAAAGCACTACTGGAAAAGAAGAACAAAGTGGGAGGCCTCACACTACCTGACTTTAGAACATATTATACTGCCACAGTAGTCAAAACAGCCTGGTACTGGTACAACAACAGATACATTGACCGATGGAACAGAATTGAGAACCCAGACATAAATCCAGCCACATATGAGCAGTTGATATTTGACAGAGGCCCAAAGTCTGCTAAATGGGGAAAAGACAGTCTCTTTAACAAATGGTGCTGGCATAACTGGATATCCGTCTGCAAAAAAATGAAACAAGACCCATACCTCCCACCATGCACACACAAAAAAACACAAAATGGATCAAAGACCTAAATATAAAATCTAAAACGATAAAGATCACATAAGAAAAAATAGGGACAAAGCTAGGAGCCCTAATACATGACATAAAAAGTACATAAAACATTACTAAAAATGTACAAACAGCAGAAGAGAAATTAGATAACCGGGAGCTCCTAAAAGTCAAACAGCTATGCTCATTGAAAGACTTCACCAAAAGAGTAAAAAGATTACCTATCTACGGACTGGGAAAAAGTTTTTAGCTATGACGTTTCCGATCAGTGTCTGATCTCTAAAATCTACATGATACTGCAAAAACTCAACTACAAAAAGACAAATAACGCAATTAAAAAACGGGCAAAGGATATAAACAGGCACTGCACCAAAGAAGATATTCAGGCTGCTAACAGATACACGAGGAAATGCTCACGTTCATTAGCTACTAGCCACTCATTGTACTCAAAACTACAATGAGATTCTATCCCACCCCAACAAGGCTGGCATTAGTCCAAAAAACACAAAATAATAAATGTTGGAGAGGATGTGGAGAGACTGGAACACTTATACATTGCTGGTGGGAATGTAAAATGGTACAACCACTTTGGAAATCGATTTGGCACTTACTAAAAAGCTAGAAATAGAACTACCATACAACCCAGCAATTCCATTCCTTGGGATATATCCTAAAGAAGTAAGAGCCTTCACACAAACAGATATATGCACACCCATGTTCACTGCAGCACTATTTACAATAACAAAAAGATGAAAGCAACCAAGGTGCCTATCAACAGATGAATGGATAAATAAATTATCGTACATTCACACAATGGAATACCACACAACAATTAAGAACAACGATGAATCTGTGAAACATTTCATAACATGGAGGAATCTGGAAGGCATTATGCTGAGTGAAATTAGTCAGTCGCAAAAGGACAAATATTGTATGAGACCACTCTTATAAGAAATGTAGATAAAGTTTAAACACAGATGAAAATATCTTTGATGGTTACAAGGGTGGGGAGGGAGGGAGAGGAATATTCACTAACTAGATAGTATAGTAGAGAAAAAATTATTTTTAGGTGAAGTGAAGGACAGCGCATAACACAGGGATAGTCAGTACAACTAGACTAAGCCAAAGGCAAAGAAGTTTCCTGAATACAACCAAAAGCTTCAAAGGCCAGAGTAGCAGGGATAGGGGTCTGGGGACCGTGGTTTCAGGGGACATCTAGGTCAACTGGCATAAAAAAGTGTATTAAGAAAACATTCTGCATTCCACTTTGGTGAGAGACGTCTGGGGTCTTAAATGCTAGCAAACAGCCATCTGAGATGCATATATTGGTCTCAACCCACCTGGAGCAAAGGAGAATGAAGGACACCAAAGACACAAGGAAAATACGAGCCCAAGAGAAAGAACGGGCCAAATAAACCAGAGACTCCATCAGCCTGAGACCAGAAGAACTAGATGGTGCCTGGCTACCACCAATCACTGCCCTGACAGAGTACACAACAGAGAATCCCTGATGGAGCGGAAAAACAGTGATGTGCAGATCTTAAATTCTCATAAAAAGAGCAGGCTTAATGGTCTGACTGAGACCAGAAGGACCCTGATGGTCATGGTTCCCAGACCCTTTGAAAACCAACTTCCCGAAACCAACTCTACAGACGGATTGGCCTGGGCTATAAGATAGACAATGATGCTGGTCAGAAGTGAACTTCATGGCTTAAGTGGACATATGAGACTATGAGCGTGAGTGACTCCTGTCTGGTGGTGAGATGAGAAGGAAGAGGGGGACAGGAGCTGACTGAATGGACACGGGGAGTACAGGGTGGAGAGGAGGAGTGTGTTGTCTCATGAAGGGCAGAGCAGCTGGGAGTGCATGGTGGGGTGGGTATGGCTTTCTGTATGAGAGTGACTTGCTTTGCAAACTTTCACCTAAAGCACAGTAAATAAGTAAATAAATAAAAGCAGAAACTGCAGAGGAAAATTCATAAATTTAACCACATTGAAATTAAGAATTCCTGTTTATCATTACAAGGTAAGTGAAGACAAGTTAAAATCTAGGAGATATTTGCATCACAGAGAGAGCATATTAAATGATCTTAAAATAATTTGATAGAAAAATGTGCAAAAATATAAACAGAAATTTCATTAAAGAGGAAGCATAAATGGCCTTATACATATTAAATGATGTTCAACATCATTAGTAATGAGAGAAATGCAAATTAAAACCACAAGATACAACTTCACATTCACTTGAATGGCAAAAATTATAAAGTCTTATAATCCCAAGAGTTTGCAAGGACATTTAGTAAGAACTCCTTTCTTTTTTTTTTTTTTTTACCACTTGCTATCAAGTTGATTCTAACTCACAGCGGCCCCACGTGTTTCAGAGTAGAACTGTGCTCCACAAAGTTTTCATAGCTGTCATCTTTTAGAAGCAAATAGCCAGGCCTTTCTTCTGAGCCACCTCTTGGGGGGTTCAAAGTGCCAACCTTTCAGTTAGTAGCTGAGTGCCTAACCATTTGAGCCACCCAGGGACTCCAAGAGGACCACTAATCCACTGCTAATGGGGGTGGATATCTCTCCAACTCCTTTGGAAGTACTTTAGCATCATTTTAGTACCACTGAACATGTATAAACTCTAAACAAAAAAAATCCAAACCCATTGCCTTCAAGTTCAACTCATAGCAACCCTATAGGAAAGAGGAGAACCGTCCCATATGGTTTCCAAGGAGCACCTAGTGGATTTGAGCTGCTGACCCTTTGGTTAGCAGCGGTAGGTCTTACCCACTACACTACCAGGGTTTCTGTGCATACTCTACAATCCAGCAATTCCCTTCCTGACAATATTCTCTAGAATAAGTTTTTCTCAGAAGAATATTCTCTAGAATAACTTGTGCATCAGAAGACATGAACAAGAATCTTTAGAACTGTTGTTGTGCAACCCAAAATATTCATCAATGGAAAAACAGAGAAGTAGAATGCGGCATATTCATACAATGATACATTAAATAGCAATGAAAAGTTAACTATTTTTCATATCAACACGGGTGAATCACAGAAACAATGCCGACTGCATGAACGCATACAGTCCAGTTCCAGTTGACAAAACTGAGCATTATATACATAGTTCATGGGTAGTAAAATCTCCAAAGAAAATCAAGGTGCTCTAAACTTTTTACAGTGATGGGAAAGATGCTATTTAAATAGGAATGAAGTCCCTGAGAATGAAGGCAGAAATGAACTACAGAAGGTTACTTCTTTACTGAGGGCAGCAGTGTTTCCAAGTGTTCACTGTATGATTACTTCTCATTTAATAACTACAAACTTACAGAACATTAGGAAGTACAAGGACAAAGCAATTTTTAAATGAACAGTTCGAGAGTAATACATTCCATCACTCTCCAAACTTTAGGGTATATTCCAACAAACGAGGACATTTTCCAACATAACCACAATGTTGTTTTTGTTAGGGGCTGTGAGTCGTTTCGGACTCATAGTCATCCTATGAGGGAACCACAGTATGAAACACTGTCCGGTCTTTCGCCATTCTCGCGTAACCACAAAACCACAATACTCATAATAAAAAAAATAATGTTTTAATTTTCAAACAATCATGAAATAAACTGTGGCCTCAGAAAGCAGAAAAATTTAGGGGCACTTAGATCATACTGACTTGAATGTTCTCAGTATTCCTACTCTCTTTTTTTCTGTAGGTGTTTCTTCGTTTTTCCTGATTTCTTAACTCTTACGACTTAAAAATCTGTTTGGTGAACAAGTTCTAAAGCCGTGGTTCAAATTTATGCATTACTTTCTGCGATGTTAATTTTTAACATTTTGCAACCTCTCACATCCAAGCAAATACGTTCTCAAGCAAAAGTAAACACCCTGCGCTTCCACTTCCTCCTTCTCCCACAGGGCTGTCTTACACACCCTCAGCAAGAGCCAGACCATCGAAAAGTCAGGGACCAGAGACTTCACAATCTGTTGGCTTCGTTTTTTAAAAGGGGTCTTTACAATCATCTGGCTGGTAGCCATCAGAAGAGGAATAAGAAGCAAAGGTTTAGATGGCCTGTTTCAAGTTTCTGATATAAAAAGAGGAAGTTTTCAGAGAAATCCTGGTAAGTTACTGAATTACTAAATCTTTATTTTTCATGCCTGGGGGAAACAGTTATCTTCAAAAACTCCAGCTGCCCTTTTTATATAAACATATATCAGTGTATTAAATACCTATCCATATATTTAACTGACAGTGACTTGGTAAGTGCTCTTCTAAGAAGAAATACACCGGTGGACGTGATAAGGGCGGTGAAAATATGTCTGAGGGTGGGAAAGACGGTAGAGAAACTATGCAAAGAAGTTCAGGAATTTAAGCATAAAAGATTATAAAGGAAGCTGGGTCATCATGTGCAAATCTGCAAAGTTCTGTCTTCCGTGACTTAAGATGGTATCAAAAGCTTTACACTGAATCAGAGATGCCCTCCGGAAGTTAACTGTTCTTGTCTTTAAGTCTTTTCTTTGCAACCATACAGCAGTCTGGTTTAAAACTACAGAATTCAGCGTTCCTCAGGAAAACGAAACTAACCTTGCTTCTGTGTAGTTTCAGTTTCCCATCTTTAGAGAGGGGTGTAGCCCTGCTGAGTTCCAGCCTGGAACTGAAATGTCTTTCCCCCTTATTAGCTGTAAGACTCCTGCAGAGCAGAGCAACTCCTTAGGTCATGGAGACCTGGGGTGCTGCTGAGGACCTTCCTGAGGTAGGGGCAGCTCTGCTGCTTTGGTTTTCTTGCTTAACACGCAAAGAACGAAAACCTGAGTGTCCCTTAAGAATGACATTGTGTGGCAACTTTGCCAATAGTTAACATTATTAATTAGAACAAGGTTTGTGTTCAGAATTGTTTCAAAACAGGCAGCTGAGAGGCCCTGGGAAGCCAAAGAGTTATGTCAAAAAAAAAAAATGTCAAGGCATCTCAAAATTTGTCCACCAGTCATGGTAATTTAGGTCTTTACTTAGCTCCGATATGCAGATGCTCATAAAAGTGACAAACTATTTTGAAAGCATTACTGAATAGGCTCGAATCATTATCTGATCACAACTGCTATCACTGGGAGGGAGTGTTGAGAAACTTTTGACATTATAATAGGTCCAAAAGTATTACTGAAGAGTTTAGTAATTATACTGAGACAAACCCAACCAACCAAACCCACTGCCACGAGTCGATTCTGACTTGTAGCGACCCTATAGGACAGAGTAGAACTGCCCGATGGAGTTTCCAAGGAGCGCCTGGCGGATTGGAACTGCCGACCTTTTGGTTAGCAGGGTTTCCATTCTGAGACAAGGTATTGATTAATGTATTTAATAGAAGACTTCAGATTTAGGGAATAAATGCCAGTGACCGTATCTGGGAAACCCTGGTGGCGTAGTGGTTAAGTGGTTAGTATGGCTGCTAACCAAAATTTGTGCAGTTCCAATCCTCCAGGCGCTCCTTGGAAACTCTACCGGGTGGTTCTACTCTGTCCTATAGGGTCGCTATGAGTCGGAATCGACTTGACGGCAGTGGGTTTGGTTTGGTTTTTGTTTTTTAACCGCATCTGAGGAGAGTATTTCTAGTATCTATTGGCAGAATCTGAACCAGAGGAAGTGAGAGAACACTGTCACCTGTTAGGCAGCCCAAAGACAAGTTTCTTTGCAGCATCCCCTACTCTGGATGAAGACCCACAGTGGGTCGCTGGCTCGTAGGGGCCAATGAAGTGTAGAAAGAGGGGATGGACTGCAGAGAGATATTCTTGATGCCCTGCTTCATTTCTAGAATGTTGGGCCCAGTTGGAATTGCTGTAATCACTGGCTGACAAGAGAGAAAATCTGGAGTCTGTCTTCTCAATCTTTACGGTGTCCAGAGAGAGGGTGGGTAGGTTAAAGGACTGAAAGAGGAGTCTGACTAAGAAAAGCCCTGAACAGGATATGTCTGTGCAAAGTCATGAGCCCTCACCAGGAAGGAGATCAGCAACTCAGGGCTGAGGGAGCAGTGAAAACAACAGGTGCTGAGGCTCTGATATTGAGGGCTGGAGTGGAAGGAGACCTCCCTCGGGGGAAAACCCTGCAGGACAAAATGGTCTCATCTGGGGACTGTGAGTGACTCAGCAGAAAATGGGCAAGGGGGGGGTTTGAAACTGGGGTACATAGAAGGACTACAGAAGAAAATATATTTATAAATTTTCCTTTTATTTTGATAAAATTTCTTTATCATCTTTGTGACCAGTTGATAGAAGCTGGAATTAGTTTTAATCTAATGGGTAGCACAGTAAAGCAATCTCCCCAGATTTCTGTTTGGGGATTCAAGCCTTGTAAAATTGTCCATATGCATTGCTAACTCAACAGTTTTCGAAAATTTTTATTGTTTTTTCTTTACTGGGCTTTAGATGAAGGTTTACAGAGCAAATTAGTTGCTCATTAAACAATTAATACACATATTATTTTGTGACATTGGTTGCCAACCCCACCGCTTGTCAACACTCTCACCTTCTCAACCTTCGGTTTCCCATTATCAGCTTTCCTGTCCTCTTGTGCCTTCTCGTCCTTGCCCCTGGGTTGGTGTGCCCATTTAGTCTCATTTTGTTTTATGTGCCTGTCTAATCTTTGGGTGAAGGGTGATCCTCAGGAGTGACTTCAGTACTGAGTTAAAAGGTTGTGCCAGGGCCATACACTCAGGGTTTCTCCTGTTTCTGTCAGACCAGTAAGTCTGGTCTTTTTTTGTGAGTTAGAATTTTGTTCTACATTTGTCTCCAGCTCTGTCTGGGACCCTCCATTGTGATCCCTGTCAGAGCAGTCAGTGGTGGTAGCCAGACACCATCTAGTTGTGCTGGACTTAGACTGGTGGAAACTGTGGTAGTTGTGGTCCATGAGTTCTTTGGACTAATCTTTCCCTTTTGTTTTCTGTTTTCTTCGTTCTCCCTGGCTCCAGGTGGGGTGGGACCAGTGGAGTATCTTAGACTGCTGCTCACAAGCTTTTAAGACTCCCCAAAATACATTTTCTAACTATTCCAAAGAAAGTAAGTGTACTTTCATATGTTTCATTCAACACATCTTTGTTGAGAACCTACTATGTGCTAGGCACTGTAAGATATTGAACAAAAAGTACAAAAATCTATGCCTTCATGGACCTGACTTTCTAGTGGGTAAGACAGAAAATAAACAAGATAAATAGATAAAATATATGGAATGTTGGATTATGGTAAGTCCTAAGCAGATAAAAATCAGACTGAAGAGGGATAGGAAATATTGAGAGATGGGATGACTTTTCAGTAGGCTGGCTGGCCAAAGCAGAGTTTCCCTGCAATACTGACATTTGATAAGAGACCTGAAGGCAGTGAAGGAGAGAGCCAGCAGGCATGCAAGGGAAGAACATTCCAGGGAGAGGACACAGCAAGTGCAGTGGCTGGAAGCAGGAGCAGGTCAGGGGGAAGAGGGCAGAACCTGATTTGGGGAGAGAAATAAAAGTAAGATACAGTACTGTCAGAGGGTAACAGGGTGCCAGAGCATGTTTGGCCTTGTAGTTCACAAAAATGAGCTTGGTTTTCATTCTGAGTCAGACAGGAAGACACTGGAGGGTTTGAACAGAGTACTAACATGATGTTATTTGCATTATCAATTGATACATTTCATGAAGATGGCACAGGACTGGGCAGCGTTTCCTTCTGTTATACGTAAAGTCAGACTCAGGGCAACTAACAAGTATACTTTAACAAAGTCAGTCTGGTTGCAATTTTGAGCTTTCCCTGAAGAGGTGAATGACAGTAATGGGAAAACCAGTAAGGGGGCTATTGCTGTAATATAGGAGAGAGAAGATAGGGGGCTGTATCAGGCGTAATGAATGGCAAAGGAGGTGACAGGTGGTCAGATGCTGGAGATGTTTTGAAAGCACAATCTACAGGATTTGCTCAACATTGGATGTGGAATGTGGGAGAAGGGAAAGGAAAGAGAAAGTATGCCTGCAATGTATTTTCGAACATTTAATTTTATGGAAAGTATGTGTATGTGTATATATATATATATATATAGAATGAGACACTGCGTAGGTAAAAGATGAGGCTATTCCTTGCAGTGTTACCCACTCTTCACTTACCAACACGGTTAGGTTTGAAAGACCACGACGTTATGTGAAAATCAGAGTTATGCAAAAATGGAGGATGACCACATCAGGTCACAAAATGGAGAATGACTACATCATTACATAACTGCCAAATCGCATCATTACATAAATCCCAAACCACTGAGAATCATACCCAGCCAAGCTGACACATAGCTTTAACCACCACAGCCAGATTACTCTCACCTCGCACCTCTGTTCATTACTGCCAGAGGTACATCACTAATGTGCCAAATAGTTGGATAGTAGTTTTTTTTTTTTTTTTTTACTATTGTTGTAAATGAAAAATTGGGTAACAAGATAGTTGATAAGTGAACAGTAGAGTTCAAATTTTCTATGTTTGAAAACTTTCATAGCAGGAAGTGAGGGGAGAAATCTGTCTGATGAACAGTTTCTGAGCAACAGTTCAATCAATATTGTTTTAATTTGCTGTGATGCCATTCTTTGGATATACATAATACAGTCTCAACAAATATACCCTCAGGCAAAACTAAAAAAAGGATCAGGACAGTTTTGCCTACATCTCTGCTTCCTCACTGCTGCTTTTGGAGACGTGACTCACAAATTCTCAAGAAGAAGCAACTAACCTAAGTGTTTGAAATCAAAGAGCCTCACGATGGCCAATTTCCGACTTCTGATAGAAAAAGCGGGGGTTTTCAGAGAAGCACTGGTAAGTGCCTAATCGTTAAAGACATTGCTTTCATTAAGTTTCTTTAAAAGCTATCATTAAAAACTAATTTTAAAAATTAAAATGGGAACTTTGAAAATGAATATACTTTGAAATGTACATAGCTACTTTTTTAAAAATAATTTTTATTGTGTTTAAGTGAAAGTTTACATATCAAGTCAGTCTCTCACATATGAACTTATATACACCTTACTACATACTCCCATTTACTCTCCCCCTAATGAGTCAGCTAGCTCCCTTCTTCCAGTCTCTCCTTTCGTGACCGTTTTGCCAGTTTCTAACCCTCTCACCTAGCTACTTTTTATGAACCAATTCTAAAACGTATCAGAAATATCACTGCTTTCATATACATATCACTAGATGCAACTTGGGTGGACTGCGGGATTCTTTGAAAAAGAAACCTTCCAGAAAGCATGGGGAGAGGGCAGGGTGTTTCTAGAGGTGGAAGACTCAGGGAATGAGGATAGAAGGCCTAGGTAAAATGTAGATCAGAAGGTCAGGAATTCAAGCATACCAAACTGTGTAGAAAATTGTAGCTATGTGCAGCTCTGCAAAATTCTGTCTTAAGGAACTTAATTGATATCAAAGTTTAACATTTAATTAAAGATAACATCCACCAAAGCTTAATCATTGTTTTATTTAAGACTTTCCTTCTCAACTAGCTTTCCGGGAGAAGATTCGTAAAGTGTACTTCAGGAAATGAAACGAATTCGCTTGTCTGTGTTTTCAGTTCCTTGGAGCATCAGAGAAGGCATAGGCTTGCTGGGCTCCAGCAGCATTCCCAGTATCCTTGCCTCCCGGCATGGACACCTGGGCTGCTGCTGGAGGCCCAAGCCTCCTGAGACTGGGGTGAGCACCAGTGTTTGCCCTGGGCTCTGATCTTTTGAACCTTGTTACTCAGCACCCAAAGAGAGAAAATAGAAGTCCTTAGAGGATGGTGTATCTTGAAATTAAGTACTAATAAGGAGATCTCTAGAGTTCAGAATTTTCCCAGAACAGAATAAAAGGGATAAGGTAGAGGCCTCTTCCCACCTCCAACCAGAGCAGCTACACATTTGCCCATTGTATATATAGAGGTTTCAAGTCTGTTTCTTTTTTTTTTTTTTAATTTTTATTGTGCTTTAAGTGAAAGTTTACAAATCAAGTCAGTCTCTCATACAAAACCTTCTATTAAAAAAAAAAAAAAAAAAACCTTGCTATATACTCCTAGTTGCTCTCCCCCTAATGAAACAGCACATTCCTTCTCTCCACCCCGTGTTTCTATACCCATTCAGCCAGCTTCTGTCCCCCTTGGGCTTCTCATCTCCCCTCCAGACAGGAGCTGCCCAGATAGTCTCATGTGTCTACTTTGATCCAAGAAGCCGACTCCTTACCAGTATCATTTTCTGTCTTGCAGCCCACTCCAATCCCTGTCTGAAGATTTGGCCTCAGAAATGGTTCCTATCTTGGGCTAACAGAAGGTCTGGGGACCATGACCTCTGGGGTCCATGACCTCTGGGGTCCCTCTGTTCTCAGTCAGACTATTAAGTCTGGTCTTTTTACAAGAATTTGGGGTCTGCATCCCACTGCTCAACTGCTCCTTCAGGGATGCTCTGTTGCATTCCCTGTCATGGCAGTCATCGGTTGTAGCTGGGCACCATCTAGTTCCTCTGGTCTCAGGCTGATGTAGTCTTTGATTTATGTGGCCCATTTTGATTCTTGGGCTCATACTTACCTTGCGTCTTTGGTGTTCTTCATTTTCCTTTGCTCCAGGTGGGTTAAGATCAATTGTTGCATCTTAGATGGCCGGTTGCTAGAGTTTAAAACCCCAGACGTCACTCTCCAAAATAGGATGCAGAATGTTTTCTTAATAGTTTTTATTATGCCAGTTGACCTAGATGTTCCCTGAAACCATGGTCCCCAAACCCCCGCCTCTGCTACTCTCGCCTTTGAAGTGTTTGGTTTATTCAGGAAACTTCTTTGCTTTTGGTATAGTCCATTTGTGCTTATCTCTCCTATATTGTGTGCTGTCCATCCTTTCACCTAAATTAGTTCTTGTTTACTAATTAGTGAATGTCCCTCTCCCTCCCTTTCTCCCTCCCTCTCTCCCTCCCTTTTTCCCTCTCTCCCTCCCCCTCTCATAACCATCAAAGAATATTTTCTTCTCTGTTTAAAGTATTTCTTGAATTCTTATTATAGTGGTCTCATACAATATTTGTCTTTTGCAACTAATTTCACTCAGCATAATGCCTTCTAGGTTCCTCCACGTTATGAAATGTTTCACAGATTCATCATTGTTCTTTATCAATGCATAGTATTCCATTGTGTGACTATACCATAATTTATTTATCCATTCATCCATTGATGGACACCTTGGTTGCTTCCATCTTTTTGCTATTGTAAACAGTGCTTCAATGAGCATGGGTTTGCACATATCTGCTTGTGTAAAGGCTCTTACTTCTCTAGTATATATTCCGAGGAGTGGGATTGCTGGATCGTATGGTAGTTCTATTTCTAGCTTTTTAAGTAAGTGCCAAATTGATTTCCAAAGTGGTTGTACCATTTTACATTCCCACCAGCAGTGTATAAGTATTCCGGTCTCTCCACAACTTCTCCAACATTTATTATTCTGTGTTTTTTGGATTAATGCCAGTCTTGTTATAGTGATATGGAATCTCATTGTAGTTTTCATTTCCATTTCCGTAATGGCTAATGAACGTGAGCATTTCCTCATGCATCTGTTGGCTACCTGAATGTCTTCTTTAGTGAAGTGCCTGTTCATATCCTTTGCCCATTTTTTAATTGGGTTATTTGTCTTTTTGTTGTTAAGTTTTTGCAGTATCATATAGATTTTAGAGATCAGCTGCTGATCGGAGATGTCATAGCTAAAAACTTTTTCCCAGTCTGTAGGTAATCTTTTTACTCTTTTGGTGAGGTCTTTGGATAAGCACAGGTGTTTGACTTTTAGGAGCTCTCAGTTATCTAATTTCTCTTTTGCTGTTTTTGCAGTTCTAGTAATGTTTTGTATGTTGTTTATGCCATGTATCAGGGCTCCTAGCGTTGTTCCTGTTTTTTCTTCCATGACCTTTATCATTTTAGATTTTATATTTCGGTCTTTGATCCATTTTGAGTTGGTTTTTCTGCATGGTGTAAGGTATGGGTCTTGTTTGGTTTTTTTGCACATGGATATCCAGTTATGCCAGCACCATTTGTTAAAGAGACTGTCTTTTCCCCATTTAACAGACTTTGGCACTTTGTCAAATATCAGTTGCTCATATGTGGATGCATTTATGTCTGGATTCTCAATTCTGTTCCATTGGTTTATGTATCTGTTGTTGTACCAATGCCCGACTGTTTTGACTACCGTGGGAGTATAATATGTTCTAAAGTCAGGTAGTGTGAGGCCTCCCACTTTGTTCTTCTTTTTAGTAATGCTTTACTTATCTGGAGCCTCTTTCCCTTCCATATGAAGTTGGTGATTTGTTTCTCCATCTCATTTAAAAATGTCACTGGTATTTGGATTGGGATTGCATTGAATATATAGATCGCTTTGGGCAGAACAGATATTTTTACAATGTTGAGTCTTCCTATCCATTAGTAAGGTATGTTTTTCCACTTATGGAGGTCTCTTTTGGTTTCCTGCAGTAGTGTCTTGTAGTTTTCTTTGTATAGTTTCAAATCCATTTCTTTTGAAGAAGCAGAACAAACACAAACAATGACAACCACTGGCTCTGGTTCAGGTCCCCTATACTAGGGGAAGAGAGTCCCTGAGTGATGTAAATGGTCAATGCTCTTGGCTGCTAACTAAAAGGTTGGAGGTCCAAGTCTACCCAAAGGCACCTCAGAAGGAAGGCCTGGTGATCTACTTCTGAAAAATTAGCCATTGAAAACCCTACAGAGCACAATCCTACTCTGACACACATGGGGTCATCATGAGTTGGAGTCAACTCCGTGGCAACTGGTAGTGGTAGATGAATGGAAATCAGAGGCTGGCTGAAAGTAAATATAATTTAATCATGACAATTTTCCTCATCATGACTTCTCCTCCCTTCATTTATACTATGTAACTCTTGCTAAAGTAAAATTTTCTAATATTAAAAAAGTCATCCTTAAAGGATGTGAATTCAATTACATAATGTACATTTTGCTGAAGATCATTCAAAAGCAGTTGTAGCAGTACTTCGACAGGAAACTGCCAGAAATTCAAGCCAGATTCAGAAGAGGACGTGAGACGAGGGAATATCATTGCTGATGTCAGATATATACTGGCTGAAAGCAGAGAACACCAGAAAGATGTTTACCTGTGTTTTGTTGACTGTGCAAAGGTATTTGACTATGTGGATTGTAACAAATTATGGATAACATTGTGAAGAATGGGAATCCTGGAACACTTAGTTGTGCTCTTGAGGAACCTATACATAGACAGTTGTTCGGACAGAACAAGGGGATACTCTGTGGTTTAAAGTCAGGAAAGGTGTACATCAGGGTTATATCCTTTCACCATACTTATTCAGTCTGTATGCTAAACAAATAATCCAAGAAGCTGGCCTACATGAAGAAGAACACAGCATCAGGGTTGAAGGAAGATTCATTAACAATCTTCGATATGCAGATGACACAATCTTGCTTGCTGAAAGTGAACAGGACTTGAAGCACTTACTGATGAAGATGAAAGACCACAGCCTTCAGTATGGATTACACCTCAACATAAAGAAAACAAAAATCCTTACAACTGGACCAATAAGCAACATCATGATAAAAAGATTGAAGTTGTCAAGGATTTCATTTTACTTGAATCCACAATCAACGCCCACAGAAGCAACAGTCAGGAAATCAAAAGACACATTGCATTGGGAAACTCTGCTGCAAAAGACCTCTTTAATGTGTTGAAAAGCAAAGTTGTCACCTTGAAGACTAAGGTGCATCTGACCCAAGCCATGGTGTTTTCAATCACCTCACATGAGTGTGAAAGCTGGACAATGAATAAGGAAGACCAAAGAAGAATTGACGTCTTTGAATTATGGTGTTGGTGAAGAATATGGAATATACAATGGACTGCCAAAAGAATGAACAAATCTGTCTTGAAAGAAATACAGCCAGACTGCTCCTTAGAAGCAAGGATAGCGAGACTTCACCTCACATACTTTGGACATGTTATCAGGAAGGGATTAGTCCCTGGAGAAGGTCATCATGCTTGGTAGAGAGTCAGCGAAAAAGAGGAAGGCTGTCAATGAGATGCATTGACACAGTGGCTGCAACAATGGACTGAAGCATAGCAATGATGGTGAAGATGGTGCAAGACTGGGCAGTATTTCATTCTATTGTACATAGGGTCAATATGAGTCGAAATCAATTTGATGGCACCTAACAACAACAATGTCCATGAAAGGGTTTTGTAAGCCCCAAAAGAATGAAGTACATTAAAGTATAAAGTGGTACAAGGGGAAAAGGCAAGTGATGAAAACAAATTACAAAAATAAATAAAGGTAAGCCAATTGAGGGGGTAAGTGAGAACATGAGGACCAAAATCAAACCCACTGTTACTGGGTCAGTTTTGCCTCACAGAAAGCCCATAGGACAGAGTAGAGCTGCCCTGTAGGGTTTCCAAGGCTGTAAATATTTATGGAGGCAAACTGCCACATCTTTCTCCCCAGGAGCAGTTGGTGGTTTGGAACTGCTGACCTTTCAGTTAGTAACCGAGCACTTCACCACTGTGTCACCAGGGAACATGAGAGGGGTAGGGGAAAAGTGAGAAATTAGTAGGATGGATGGTTTGAAGGTTTTGGTGTTAAAGAAGCATTACAGTTCAGTACTAAAGACAGTGAGCCTGAGGGACAGTGGGTGGTGGTGAGAGTGAAATGTTTGAAGCCAAGATGATGGAGGACTTGTGGTTATTGGTAATGACGAGGTCAAGGGTGTGACCATGGGAGTGTAGAAAAAGGTGAAAGTGAAGATTATTAGAGGAGGTCAAGATCAATGTATTGGAGGGATGATCTTACGTGTCTACCGATTCACCACTAATTATGACGGGAATAGTGTCTGAGCGTATGAGTACCCTCTTTCCTTCAGTTGCCCACAGAAGGGGATCAAAATGTATTTTTACGTATTTTAACATAAAAATTAAGTATTCTGCAAATTTTAGCAAAGTATGAAATATTTTAAGAATGAGGTTTAAAATAACACGGAAGTCATTTTTTTAATTCACTGTCACCTCTAAAATGACTTTTAAAAAATTCCTTTTCATTAAAAATATGTTTATTCACAAAAACTAACTCAAAATGGGTCAAAGACCTAAATATAAAATCTAAAACAGTAAAGATCATGGAAGAAAAAATAGGGACAAAGCTAGGAGCCCTAATACCTGGCGTAAACAGTATACAAAACATTAATAACAATGCAGAAGAGAAACTAGATAACTGGAAGCTCCTAAAAAATCAAACACCTGTGCTTATCCAAAGACTTCACCAAAAGAGTGAAAAGATTATCTATAGACTGGGAAAAAGTTTTTAGCTATGACATTTCTAATCAGTGTCTGATCTCTAAAATCTACATGATACTGCAAAAACTCAACTATGAAAAGACAAATAACCCAATTAAAAAATGGGCAAAGGATATGAACAGGCACTTCACTAAAGAAGACATTCAAGAGGCTAACAGTTACATGAGGAAATGCTCGTGATCATTAGCCATTAGAGAAATGCAAATCAAAACTACAATGAAATTCTATCTCACTCCAACAGACTGGCATTAATCCAAAAAAACACAAAATAATAAATGCTGTAGAGGTTGTGGAGAGACTGGAGCACTTATACGCTGCTGGTGGGAATGTAAAATGGCACAACCACTTTGGAAATTGATTTGGCTCTTCCTTAAAAAACTAGAAATAGAACTATCATAGGATCCAGCAATCCCACTCCTTGGAATATATCCCAGAGAAATAAGAACCTTTACACGAACAGATATATGCATACCCACGTTCACTGCAGTACTGTTCACAGTAGCAAGAAGATGGAAGCAACCAAGGTGCCCATCAATGGATGAATGGATAAATTATGGTATCTTCTCACAATGGAATACTACGCATCGATAAAGAACAATGATGAATCCGTGAAACATTTCATAACATGGAGGAATCTGGAAGGCATTATGCTGAGTGAAATTAGTCAGTTGCAAAAGGACAAATATGAGACCACTATTATAAGAACTCGAAAAATAATTTAAACAGAGAAGAAAATATTCTTTGATGGTTACAAGAGTGGGGAGGGAGGGAGGGAGAGGGGCTTTCGCTAATTAGATAGTAAACCAAACGAAAAAACCAAACCCACTGCCTTCAAGTAGATTCCGACTCATAGTGACCCTATAGGACAGAGTAGAACTGCCCCGTAGAGTTTCCAAGGAGCAGATTCGAACTGCCGACCTTTTGGTTAGCAGCTGTAACACTTAACCCCTACGCTACTAGGGTTTCCAATTAGCTAGTAGATAAGAGCTATTTTAGGTGGAGGGAAAGACGACACACAATACAGGAGAGGTCAGCACAACTGGACTAAACAAAAAGCAGTTTCCCGAATAAACTGAATGCTTCAAAGGCCAGCATAGTAGGGGCGGGGGTTTGGGGACCATGGTTTCAGGGGACATCTAAGTCAATTGGCATAATAAAATCTATTAAGAAAACATTCTGCATCCCACTTTGGAGAGTGGCGTCTGGGGTCTTAAACACTAGCAAGCGGCCATCTAAGATGCATCAATTAGTCTCAACCCACCTAAAGCAAAGGAGAATGAAGAACACCAAAGACACAAGGTAATTATGAGCCCAAGAGACAGAAAGGGGCACACAAACCAGAGACTACATCAGCCTGAGACCATTAGAACTAGATGGCAGCCGGCTATAACCAATGACTGCCCTGACAGGGAATAAAACAGAGATCCCCTGAGGGAGCAGGAGAGCAGTGGGATGCAGACCTCAATTTCTCCTAAAAAGACCAGACTTAATGGTGTGACTGAGATTAGAAAGGCACTGGGAATCATGGTCCTTAGACCTTCTGCTAGCCCAAGACAGGAACCATTTACAAGCCAACTCTTCAGACAAGGATTGGACTGGACTATGGGTTAGAAAATGATACTGTTGAAGAATGAGCTTCTTGCATCAAGTAGACACATGAGATTCTGTAGGCAGCTCCCGTCTGGAGGGGAGATGAGAGGGCAGAGGGGGTCAGAAGCTGGCCGAATGTACACAAAAATAGGGAGTGGAAGGAAGGAGTGTGCTGTCTCATTAGGGGGAGAGGTACTAGGAGTATATAGCAAGGTGTATGTACATTTTGGTATGAGAGACTGACTTGATTTGTAGACTTTCACTTAAAGCACAATAAAAATTTAAAATATATATATGTTTATTAATGGAGTCCCATTAATTGGCTGCTCGTTGCTAGAGAGCCATCACACCTGTATTTCTCAGACCACTATATAGGCCTTTGGAAGGTCTACCAGCTAGACCCTTTCTTATTCCCTTAACTTTGTCCCCCACACTTTCTCCCTCCACCTTCTTCCAGTAGTCCCCCTTTAACCTCACCTCCTCAAAGTTCCCATTCTCCTTCTAGTCCCGCCCATCCTACTCCTCTTCCTTTGTCGTGTACACTACCCTTAACCACAAAGCACTTATCACAATTTGTCATTACAGTGTTTTTTGAGTGTATATGTGTATATGGTTAGTTTTATTTTTATCTCTCCCACTGATCTAGAAGTACCATGAAAGCACTTCATGTTCTGTTTTGGTTACCACTGTTTTTCTTGAACCTGGTGCTTGGTACATAATAGATGCTCAATAAACATTTGTTGGATGAAGGACTGGCACAATTTAAGGCAAAATAATGCTTATATCTGGTTACAACATATGCATTAATTATTATAGATTTCTAAGACCACTTCCATCTACACAGTAAATGAACAAAATTGATCATCTGAAATATGTTTATAAGGTTCCTTTTGCCAGTCGTTTACAGTCCTGATAATTAGCTCGGGGCTAGCTGTGTCCCACAGACTGGAATTAGAAGAGACTAAGAAGATTCAAGACACTAAGGCAAACAGGAAAAGTTTTATCAAGGCAGATGGAAGCTGCTATGCCCACTGGTTGCGTGTGCATGACAGTGTACATCCTTTTGTTGTGAATAGATGGCTGGCATGGGCTGCTTCTGCTGCCAGGCACAGGGCTGCAAGCTGAGGTTTCAGATTAGCTTATCCTCCACACCTTCTGGGTGAGCTTTTGCAAGAAACCTCAAACAGAGATGGGTCATGTTTGCAGGTTGACTAGACTTTGTGCCTGGTTATATATATTGTTTAAAAACCAGTTTCCTTAAATTTTTGTTTTTAAAAATTATGAATCTTTTAAAATGTTTGTATTTTTTCGCTATCTTTTTTAAAAATGTTTATATTTTTCTCTTTTTTTTGAAAAATATTTCTTGCTTTATTGGATCCTTTATGTTTTTATCCTATTTATCTTTATAATACTTCCACTTTCTTGTTTTCTTCTTACACTGCTTTATTGATTTATCTTTTTTTTATTCTGATTCACTAGGTGTGGCATAGAGCCTGAGAATGTACGTTTCTAGCAAGCTCCCAAGTGATGCTGATGCTGCTGGTCTGGGGGCCACACTGTGAGAACTACTACTATTGACCTTCCTACACCATAGAATCACCCAGACGGATTTTTAAAAGTACTAATGCTTGAATTCCACTCTCCCCCCCCCACAACCAATTAAATCAGAGGCTTGGGACATGGAGCCCCAAATGATTCTACTGTTCAACCCCGGCTCTAGGGTGTTCAAAACATTCAGCTTTTGCAATTCAGCGAAGCCCATAATTATGGGACCTTTATCAGTCTCAGATCAATAATGTCCTATAGGGTCGCTATGAGTCAGAATTGACTTGATGGCAATGGGTTTTGGTTTTATCCTCTCTATTGGTGAAAAACATTTTAGTTTTCCTTCTCTGACAGGTTTCCACCTTAGATTCCAGCTTTGGTAGGTTTTTCTGTATATATTAAGAGAATATATATATTGCCATTGAGTCAATTCTGACTTGTAGTGACCCTATAGGACAGAGTAGAACTGCCCCATAGGGTTTCCGAGGGGCATCTGGTGGATTCAAACTGCCAACCCCTTGGCTAGCAGCCGTAGCTTTTAACCACTACGCTACCAGGGTTTCCTATATTATACATATATATTTTGAAGTATATGAGAGATTTTATATATGTATGTATGTATGTGTGTGTATATATATATATGTATATATATATGTATATATATATATATGAAAAGGAGCCCTGGTGGCACAGTGATTAAGTGCACAGCTGCTAACCGAAAGGTCATCAGTTTGAACTCAACAGCCTCTCCACGGGAGGATGACGTGGCAGTCTGCCTCCGTAAAAATTACAGCCTAGGAAACCCTATGGTGCAGTTCTGCTCTGTCCTATAGGGGTGCTATAAGTTGGCAATGGGTTTTGTTTTGTTTTGTACAAAAGAGATTATCATATATAAAGAGATCTTATACAGTGAAACCTTTGAGAGCCTGAACTCGAAAAGACTGCCTTGTTTTTCCAGGTCTCACAAGTTTTCCACCTTTGATAGGGCGCAGTTACCACTTTTCTGTGGCTGTCTATTTAGTGGAAAAATTTGAGTTTTCCTTCTCTGACAGGTTTCTGCCTTACACAGGTTTTACTGTATATATATAATACGTATGTATGAGATTATATAATTGTAAATATATATATACATATATATGAGACTATATAATTGACTATGTAATTTCAATAACAAAATATAATAATAATGTCCTTCTTTTATTACTTTTCCCCAAGGAAGAACGTTATAGCTCTAACATGAGTGAACAAGTAACTCTACCTGAAATGACCCAAGACTGGACCAAAGAACATGTGAAAAAATGGGTTACTGAAGATCTTAAGATTGACGAGAAATATGGGCAAATTCTGCTCAATGAAGAAGTGACAGGATTAGTCCTGCAGGAATTAACTGAGAAGGACCTTACAGATATGGGGCTGCCACGGGGTCCAGCACTTTTGATAAAACGTGGGTATAACAAATTGAATAATAGCTCCCCTGAAAGTCACAATCAAGATTTTGAACAATTAGATCATACAAAAACTTCTAAAAAAGAACAGAAAAAGGCAAAAAAGGAAAAATCAATATCATCCAGTATTGATCATGATCTCACAGAGATTGGAGACATCAAAGAACGAGAATCAATTCTTATGAAAGAAAATGCAACAAACGAAGTAGCGGCCACTAAAGACAAAAAAAAGAATAAGGTAAAAACTGAACAGTTGACTTGCATGCCATATCCTTTTGATCAGTTTCATGACAGCCAACGTTATACAGAGCATTATATTCTACAACCTGAAACAGGACCACTCAACCTCATTGACCCCATACATGAGTTCAAAGCCCTCACAAATACAGACACGGCCACAGAAAAGGACATTCATATGAAATTTAGCAATGAAGTCTTCCGATTTGCATCAGCTTGTATGAACTCACGTACAAATGGTACCATCCATTTTGGAGTCAAGGACAAACCCCATGGAGAAATTGTTGGTGTGAAAGTCGCTAGTAAGGATGACTTCATTAACCACTTCAATCTAATGATCAAACAGTATTTTGAAGACAGTGATATCAAGGAAGCCGAGAAGTGTATTCGGCAGCCAAGGTTTGTGGAAGTCCTACAGCAGAACAATACACCATCTGACAAATTTGTCATTGAAGTAGATGTTATTCCAAGACATTCTGTATGTAAAGACAAGTATTTCTACATTAACATGCAAATTTGTAAAGATGGATCATGGAGACAAGACAAAGACTATTCACTATTTGTGAGATATGGGGCTAGCTCCAAGGATATCCTCGCCAATGTCAGGCAACGGGATGCAGATTTCAAAGCATTTACACTAAATTTTGAGTCAGTGGTAGCATCTAGAAAAGAGGCAGAAGAAGAATATGGAGTGAAGGCAAATAAGAAGGAGAGTGAAGGACTAAAACTGGCTAAACTTCTCATAGGAAGCCGCGACTCACTGGATGATTCATACTATGACTGGTACATTCTTGTAACAAACAAATCCCATCCAAACCAAACAAAGCACTTAGATTTTCTAAAAGAAATTAAATGGTTTGCTGTGTTGGAGTTTGATCCTGAATCTGTGAGCAAGGGGGTAGTCAAAGCTTACAAAGAAAGTCGAGTAGCAAACCTTCACTTTCCAGATCAGTATGAAAAAAAGGCAGCCACCATTAGAGAGATGATATTTACCCTGAATCTTTACGAGCAGCCCAGCTGGATCTTCTGCAATGGCAGATCAGACCTGAACAATGAGACATATAAACCTCTAGACCCACACTTATGGCAGAGAGAAAGAGCTTCTGAAGTCAGAAAACTGATTTTGTTTCTCACAGATGAAAACATAATGACAAAAGGAAAATTTTTGGTAGTTTTCCTATTATTCTCTTCAGTGGAAAGCCCAGGAGATCCACTCATTGAAACTTTCTGTGCTTTCTACCAAGCTCTCAAAGGGATGGAAAATATATTGTGTATCTGTGTAAAATCACAGATTTATCAGCGGTGGAAAGATCTACTACGAACAAGATTGACAATAGCAGATGAATTAACAAACCACAGTATTTCCACTTTAAATTTAGAACAGATAAATAGTACTATTCTTAAACTAAAATCAGTGATTCAGTCATCAAGAAGATTTCTGCCCTCCCGTGGATCTTCTTCTGTTATCCTAGAGAAGAAGGAAGAGGATCTCTTCACTGCACTGGAAATCCTCTGTGAAAATGAGTGTAAAGACACAGACATAGAGAAAGATAAATCTAAATTCCTAGAATTTAGGAAATCAAAAGAAGAACACTTTTATCGAGGTGGCAGAGTATCCTGGTGGAATTTCTATTTTTCTTCTGAAAATTATTCTTCAGCCTTTGTTAAAAGGGACAGTTATGAACACCTTAAAGATTTGATACAGTGCTGGGCAGAGTCTCCTAAACCAGTATTTGCAAAAATCATCAATCTTTATCATCATCCAGGCTGCGGGGGGACTACATTGGCTATGCATGTCCTCTGGAACCTAAAGAAAAACTTCAGATGTGCTGTGTTAAAAAATAAAGCAACTGATTTTACAGAAATTGGAGACCAAGTGACCAATCTGATCACCTATAAGGCAACCAGCCACCAGGAATACATTCCCGTACTTCTCCTTGTGGATGACTTTGAAGAACTGGAAAACATCTGCATTCTACAGGATGCCATCAATTCCAGTTTAGCAAAGAAGGGTTTGCGATATGAAAAAACACTGGTTATTATCTTAAATTGCATGAGGTCCCAGAATCCTGACAGAAGTGCAAAATCGGCAGACAGTGTGGCACTAAAATACCAACTTTCTCCCAAGGAACAAAGAGCTTTTGAGGCCAAACTGGAAGAAATCGAAAAGCAGCACAAGAACTGTGAAAATTTTTATTCCTTCATGATCATGAAAAGCAATTTTGATGACATGTATATAGAAAATGTAGTCAGGAACATCCTGAAAGGACAAAATGTTGACAGTAAAGAAGCACAACTCATTTCTTTCCTGGCTCTACTCAACTCTTATGTTATCAATTCTACAATTTCAGTGTCACAGTGTGAATTTTTTTTGGGAATAACATCTGCTAGGACACCCTGGGAACCTGAAACCCTGGAAGACAAGATGGGAACCTATTCTACACTTCTAATAAAAACAGAAGTTGCAGAATATGGGAGATACACAGGTGTGCGCATCATTCATCCGCTGATTGCCATTGCCTGTCTAAAAGAACTGGAGAAAAGCTACCACTTGGATAAAAGTCAAATTGCACTGAATTTATTACGTGAGAAATTATTCTATGTTTCCGGAATAGGAAGAGAGAAATTTCTCCATGATGTCCAAACACTTCTGCTTACAAGGCAGCGCAGGGAGTATGGTGATGAAACAGACACTTTGTTTTCTCCATTAATCGAAGCTTTACCAAACAGTAAAATTGAAAACGTCTTGACTGCAGGGAGTATTCAATTCCCACAAAATGCATTTATTTGCCAAGCCTTAGCAAGATACTTCTACATTAAAGAGAAGGACTTTAACACTGCTCTGCATTGGGCAAATCAAGCCAAAAAGATAGCACCTAAAAATTCCTATATCTCAGATACAGTTGGTCAGGTCTACAAAAGTAAAATAAAATGGTGGTTGGATGAAAATAAAACCTGTAGGGAAGTAACTGTTAAAGATCTAACACATTTCCTAGAAACAGCTGAAAAGGCCTCAGGTGCTTTCAAAGAGTCTCAATGGCAAAATGATAGTAAAGACTATGAACCGGAGGTCTGGCCACTACAGAAGTACCAAAGGAAATATGACATGTATAACACAGCTGGTTTCCTGGGTGAAATAGAAGTCGGTCTTTACAGTATTGAGATTCTTCAGCTCACTCCCCTTTTCCACAAAGAAAATGAATTGGCTCAAAAACCTCTGGTGCAATTTTTATCAGGAATAGGGGACATTCTGGCTGATCCAGAAAATGAGTATCATTTGACTCTTAAGAATTTCACATCCTACCTACAAAATTTACGATTAGATTTGAAAAAGTGCTTTGATTTCTTTGTTGATTATATGGTTCTTCTGAAAACAAGGAATACCCATAAAGAAATTGTGGAAAGCATATTAAGCAAGAAAGTCAGCCGTTATTACAGGAAATACACAGAAATTTTCTGCCACTTGGGTTTGGATCCGTTACAAAGCAAAGAGTTACTTCAAGAGGAGAATTACAGGAAAAGTCTAGAAGCTTTGAGAGCGGATAGGTTTTCTGGACTCCTGGAATATCTTAACCCAAACCACAAAGATGCTGCAAACACAGTGGAAAGGATAGTGAACCAGTATGCCCTCCTATTTCAGCAAAACTTAAATAAAAAGCTGATAAAGGAGAAACAAAATTTCATCTTGGCAAACATTATTCTCAGTTGTCTAAAACCCAGCTCCAAGTATATTCGACCATTTAACATACTGAAAAAACAGCTCCGAGAAGTCTTGGAATTAGTAGAGCCAACTCATCAATATCCAGACCCTTATTTCTTGGCCTGCCTCCTGTTCTGGCCAGAAAATCAAGAGTTAGATCAGGATTCCAAACTAATGGAAAAATATGTTTCATCTTTAAATAGATCCTTCGGGCGACAGTACAGGCACATGTGCCGGTCCAAGCAGGCCAGCACACTTTTCTATCTGGGGAAGAGCAAGGGTCTTCACAGTATTGTTCACAAGGCTGAGATAGAACAGTACTTCAGTAAAGAACAAAATACAAATTCCCTATGGCAGAGTGGCGATGTGTGGAAAAAAAATGAAGTCAAAGATCTCCTGCGTCGTCTAACCGGTCAGGCTGTGGGCAAGCTAATCTCTATAGAATATGGAACAGAGGAAAAAATAAGAATACCAGTGATATCAGTTTATTCAGGTCCACTCAGAAGTGGTGGGAACATAGAAAGAGTGTCCTTCTACCTAGGCTTTTCCATTGAAGGCCCTCTGGCATATGATATAGAAGTAATATAAGATCCATCAGTCCAAATATGTTTATTCGTATCTCTCTTTGACTTTTTCCCCTCTGTATTCACGTGGCATTTTCATGGCGTTATTGGCATAACTCTGATAATTATGATGTCAATATCAGATTCTGCGTTTTTCTCCTCAACTATACTTTTTTTAAGGCACAAAATATGCCTACAAACAGAGCCTGGCACACAGAGAGTCAATCAATTAATGTTCTTAAATATGCATTTTCAGACTAACATATTTAATTACTAAGTTTCAATGGATATCCACTGGTCACAGCCTAATTATAAATCAATAAAATCTGTTTTAATTCAATCTAGCCTTATAAATTTTCTGAATTGGTTCTTCACTGTGAAAGCAGAGATTTAAGTAAAGTGTATATGGAAGAGAAACCACCTCCTTAGCTTATTGAATTTAAAACCACAGATCCACACCAGAATGCCACTTATCTCATCTTGGTAGAACAAAAACTAATATGAAAGGCAAATATTTTGAAACCTACCTCCATTTCCCACCCCACCCTCACGCACATGTCCTTGTATCCATACCTTTCTCCTGGTTCATTGCTTTGAGAGGGGAAAGAGAGAAGAAAATAAAGTAGAAATTCTTGGCTTTTGAGATTCAAAACATTTGGCTCAGTTGGAACCCTGGTGGTGCAATGATTAAAGCACTCACTTGCTAACCAAAAGGTCAGTGGCTCGAACCCACCAGCCACTCCAAGGGAGAAAGATGTGGCAGTTCACTTGCATAAAGATTACAGCCTTGAAAACGGTATGGGACAGTTCTACTCTGTCCTATAAGGTTGCTTTGAGTTGCAATTGACTTGATAGCAGTGGGTAGAGATAAAAAGATTTGCAAAATTTTAAATGACTAACACACACAGAAGATATTTTCCTTGGATTAGTTTGGCAATCTACTTCCAAAATATCAAACCGTTGAAAACCCTGTGGAACACGGTTCTATTCTGATACACATGGGGTTACCACGAGTCGGAATTGACTGGACGTTAACTTGCTGTTATGGATTGAGCTGTGTCCTCCAAAAATGTGTGTCAGCTTGGCTAGGCCATGATTTCCAGTACTGTGTGATTGTCCACTATTTTGTCCCCTGATGAGATTTTTCTATGTGTTGTAAATCCTACCTCTGTGATGTTAATGGAGCAGAATTAGAGGCAGTTATGTTAATGAGGTAGGACTCAATCTAAAAATTAGGTTGTATCATGAGTCAATCTCTTTTGAGATATAAAAGAGTGAAGCAAGCAGAAAGACAGGGTCCTTCTACCACTGAGAATGAACCAGGAAGGGAGCGCGTCCTTTGGTCCCAGGGTCCCTGCTCTGAGAAGCTCCTAGATCAGGGTAAAATTGATTACAAGGACCTTCCCCTTAAAGCCAACAGACAGAGAAAGCCTTCCCTTGGAGCTGGCACCCTGAATTTGGACATCTAGCTTCCTAGCCTGTGAGAGAATAAATTTCTTTTTGTTCAAGCCATCCACTTGTGGTATTTCTGTTATAGCAGGACTAGATAACTAAGACACTGGTTAAAGTTCTAAGATATTGATGAAAACCTGTATAAAACATGAAATCACAGCATTTTATCAAAAATCATATTACTGAAGCTGTATTGAAACTAATAATATTCTTATTTTCCCAAGCCTTTCTGATTAAAAAAATTTGCGTTAAACAAGATGCTTCTAAGTAAAAGAGCAACAGGAATAGTAGTTTTTCCTTTTGTCTTGTAAAGCCCTTTTGTTATATTTCCTAGAAACTGAGAAAGTAAATGGCTGTACTGACTGAAAAATAAAATATTTTTCAACTTATGTTGTTTCCAAATCTTTGCTTTCGATAAGATTGAAGGCAGCCCTAATTGAGTTGTCAGCTGATAGATCATTAAACTAATTCTTGTGATAGATCATTGAATGATATTTTACTATGTAACTCATCAGAAGTTCAAATAACTGACATAGCTCTAACAAGATTTCTCAACAGCTTCAGCTATAAAAATAAAAAGCAGGACTAGAATTGATGCTAAACCATTCCTTTCTAGCAATAATTAATATTTTCCATGGATATGCAAATAAGTTGAGAAATACAGCTCAAATATATTTCATCAATATATATATCTAACAAAATTTTAATATTTGTGTTTAACAACTATTCATCAAAATAATTGCATTGCCATGGCCAATTTTATATTTCAAATAATGGTGCTAATAACTCAACCCAGAATAAAATGTTTTAACACTCAAAGTCTTTTGGTAGCAGGGAAAAAAATATTTTCAGTGATAATTTGTATTTGTATTCTGTTATAAAGAAGTATGATAGCTGTCTTAGCCCTGGTTCTCTAGGGAAGCAAAACCAGTGAAGTGTACATAGAGAGACAGAGAGAGATTTATCTCAAGGAAATGGCTCATCCGGTTGTACAGGTCGGCAAGTCCCAGGTCCATGGGTCAGGCATCAGGCTGGAGGCTTCTCCTGACTCACATAGCTGCAGGGGCTGATGAACTCAAGATTGGCAGGTAAGACAGTAGGTTGCTGGCTCACAGGCTGTGGAGGCCAACGAATCCCAAGATTAGCAAGCAAGTCCCAAGAACCAGAGGTCAGATGATGACAAGCCAGATGCAGGATCCAGAGCAAAAAAGCGAGCTTTGCCCAAACATCTGTATCTAGGTAACTCCCCTTACAACTGCTTGGTTGATCACATCAGATAAAATCATGGAAGATGACTGCCATATTACATAACTGCCAAACTACATCATTACATAACTGCCAAACCACTGAGAATCATGTCCCAGGCCAGGTGACACACACCCTTAACTATCACTATAGGGTAATAAAATATATTCAAGCAATTAAAAACAAAAACTGCATTGGGATAAAATTCTGTGGAATAGAATGGAAATGTGAATCCAAGAAGGAGAAAAACAATGTAAAATTTCAGGACTATTACAATTGAGCTTGTTCATGTATTTCTTTATATTAATCATGGGGCCTATCAAACTGCTTTGATAATAGGAATCCATTTGGGTGCATTTAAATGGTTGTGTTTTAAAATATCGATATTTACAATATACCAAAAATCACATCATTTGCCACTACACAAATTTAAGAAATTTTAGATGTCTTTAAACTGTGGAAATGAGTACTAGTTTTTAAAATTATTTTCCGAGATACTTAAAAAAACTCGGAAGATGAGTGCCTTAGAGAAATTCTCAGGCATGTATACATGGAAAAATATAAAAGAACTGTTGGAAATAATTTAAAAATGGTGGAAAATTAACTATCCATCAACAGAAGAATGGGTAGAAAAAAAAATCTATATATAATGGAATAAAATATATATATATATATATACATATATATATATATATATAATGGAATACTAAGCAGAAATTTAAATGGATGGGCCAGAGGTATATGAATCTACATGGATGAATATCAAAAACATAATGTCAACACGAAAGAGGTATTATTTATACAAACATTTTAAACTGGCAGAACAATATGGAGAACAGTTTAAATATATTGTTTAATTAGAAGATACAGAATAAAAATTAAAAACATGTGAAATCAATAAACACTAAATTCATAATAAAGGTTAATTCTGGAGAGGCAGGGTGGGAGAAACGGAATTGTGAAGAGGAACACAGGGGGCCTCAACTAAATCTATAATTTTTTTTCCTTAAAAAAAATCTGAAGCAGTTACAGCAGATTGTTAGGTTTATTAAAACTTGTTAAAGTTGGGAGGTGGGCATATAGGTGGGCATATACTTATCTGTATATTGAGCTATTTCATAATAAAAATAGCTAAAGTTAAAAAAAAAAAGTTAGAAGATAAAAATGCAAAAGAAAAACAGTAATGCAATGTACTCCAAAATGGCAAAAGGAAGAATAATTAAAAAAAAAAAAATCAACCCAACAGATCATAGGAAAAAAAGAAAGGTAAAATACAAAGAAAAAACCGGTAAATAAAAAGACACAAAGTAAGATGGTGAAAATAAATTCAAATATATCAATAATCACAATATATTTAAAGAAATTAAATTCACCTATTAAAAGACAGAGATTCTTAGATTGATTTTAATCCAGCCATGTACTGCTTGCAAGAGAAAGTTCTTAAAATGACACAGAAAGGTTAGAGAGAAAGGGATTCAAGGAACACTAGGCCAATTATCTCCTAAGGGAAGCTATTGTAGCAATATTAATATCATATAAAATAGAATTTAAGGCAAAAGCCAATAATAGGGATAAAGACAGTATTTAAAAAGGAGCAATTCACTAAGATTTAAAACAATACATTTGTGTGCATTTGCCAATATATACATGAAGTGAAAAACTTGACACAAGTGAACAAGACGTTGCCAAAACCACAATCACAGAAGATGGTTTTAACTTGTCTGTATCAGAATATGATAAACCAAGTAAATCTGCCACCGCCACCACCACCACCACCACCACCACCACCACCACCACCACCACCACCACCACCACCACCACCACGTCATTGTTGTCGTTGTTAGGTGTCTTCAAGTCGGTTCTGACTCACAGCGATTCTGTGTACAACAGAGGGAAACACCGCCCGCCCTGTCCTGCACCATCCTCATGATCCTTGTCATGCTTGAGTCCATCGTTGCAGCCACTGTGTCAATCCATCTCATCCGGGGTCTTCCTCTTTTTCCATGACCCTCTGCTTTACCAAGCATGATGTCCTCCAGGGGCTGGTCCCTCCTGATAATATGTCCAAAGTATATGAGAGGAAATTTCGCCGTTCTTACTTCTAAGGAACATTCCAACTGTACTTCTTCCAGGACAGATCTGCTCGTTCTTTTGGCAGTCCATGGATTTTTAGATTTTTTCAACGGCGATGAGCTTAGATTGCCAGGCCCTTCTCAAGACACCTCTGAGTGAATTTGAACTGCCAGCTTCTCCGTACGTAGCTGAGCGCTAAACCGTTTGTGCCACCCAGACAGCCAAGGACCTGTGTAACTGTAAACACCTTAACCCCGTTGCCCTCGAGTGGATTCTGACTCATAGCGACCCTATAGGACAGAGTAGAACTGCCCCATAGAGTTTCCAAGGAGCGCCTGCTGGATTAACCACTCGGTTACCAGGGCTTCAGTGGATATGTATAGAACCCTGCAAAAAAAATAAAATAAAATAAATAGAGACTGTATGTTCTTTCAAGTGCAAACAGAACAATGACAAAAATCCAGCACAGGTTAGCTTTGAAAAGAAGGTTCGACAAACTCCATATCATCAATTATCACACAGATCCGGTTCCATTCCATTACCACAATAAAATTATACTAGAAAGCAGCAACAAAGGGTAATTTTTAAGTGTTAACATACGTTTGAAAACTTTTTAAAAATCACTTTTAAAGCAAAGTGAATGGACTCTCAAATCTTAGCCACTCCAAAAAAAAACCATTGCCCTTGAGTCGTTTCCGACTCATAGCGATCTTATAGGACAGATGAGAACTGCCCAAGGAATCCTTATGGAAGCCTACTGTCACATCTTTCTCCTGCGGAGTGGTTGGTGGGTTCAAACCTCGGGCCTCTTGGTTAGCAACTACAATTTATTAGATTTTAGATTAGATTAGCCCTGGTGGGGCAGTGGTTAAGTGATAAACCTGCTGACCAAAAGGTCAGCAGTTCAAGTCCTCCAGCCGCTCCTTGGAAACCCTCTAGCGGAGCCATAAGTAGGAATCAACTCCACTGCAGGGGTTTGGGTTTTTTTGTCTGTTTGTTTTGTTTTGTTTTTAGTTTAGTCTAAATTGCAGTTTAAACAGTGGCATTAATGCAGGGGAACACTAGATGTCAGCATTACCTTATCTTTATTCTCATTTGTCAGCGTGGTGGAGTCAAATAACTACCAAGTCCAACCCTAACAAATTAGATTTCAGACCCGGTTCCATGCCCTTTTAGGTCGGACCTCAATAACAACTTCTAATACTGAGAAAAGAATAATAATTACAATGAATAAGTTTAATGTGTTAAATGTAAATTTTCATCACACAATAGTTTTAAAAATTTCTGCATATTTTCTCTGAATTATTTTTTAGGCTGCTAAGACAGTCTTATAGGATTTTATGGGCCTTTTAAGAGACAGAAGCAAGGAAGAAAGCAAGAAATCCCTACTGCTTTACCAAAACAAAACCCAAAACTGTTGCTGTGAAGACAATTCTGACTAATAGCAACCCTTCAGGACAGAGTACAATTGCTCCCATGAAGTTTCCAGGGAGCACCTGGTGGTTCAAACTGCCAACATTTTGGTTAGCAGCCATAGCTCTTAGCCACTACACCACCAGGTTTTCTTTCTGCTTTACAGTACACTATTCCCCAAGTTCTTCTTGCTCTAAAGTGATGGGCTAAAAAAAAAAAAAAAAAAAAGTGATGGGCTAGGAAACCTAAAAATGGGGAGAGAAGGGAGTTTCTCATTCCAATCACTTCTGCCTTCATTAGCATAAGTAACTGAATTGCGTGAGTTACTATATGATGATCAATTGTTCCTTTTCTACCCTGGGGGCTCAGGTCAGATATAAGGAAGTAGTAGCCAACTGTAAAGATGAAAATGTTTACCAAGGGAAGTTGTGGGACCTACTACTCTGCCTTTAAAAATAAGTAATATTCACAACCATCTGGGGTAGTCAAATCTGTGCTCCTACCTGGAGTCAGGAAACCCTGGTGGCATAGTGGTTAAGTGCTACGGCTGCTAACCAAAGGGTCGGCAGTTCGAATCCACCAGGCGCTCCTTGGAAACTCTATGAGGCAGTTCTACTCTGTCCTATAGGGTCTCTATGAGTCAGAATTGACTCAGCGGCACTGGGTTTGGGTTTACCTGGAGTCAGGTTATAGACTAGATGGGGTCATTTCTCCAAGTCTGATCAGTCTTGAAAATCGGTGATTAAGTCATCCTTTGTATCTGTAGTGAAGATAACCGTTTTCTTTCTTATCTTCTGTCTTCCTTCTTTCCTTTCCCCTTCCTTCCTTCTTTCTTTCCTCTCTTTTACTTTTTCTTCCTTTTTTTTCCCTCTTACTTTTCTTTTTTAAATTATAAAACAACCACATGTCCCTTGAGGGAAAAACAAACAAAACAGACATATAGAAAGTAAAAAGGATTAAAAGCTCTCACTTGCCATCTTTCCACTTTTCTCCGGATGATAACCACAAATAATAGCTTAATGTGTATCCTTCAGGGCCTTGTCTGTGCATTTACAAAGAAAAAAGGAAGAAGAGATGCAGAGAGAGAGAAAGAGTGAAGGGAGAGAGCCATTCTACAAAACTGGGATAATCTTGTACATACTGTTCCTTAGCCAGCTTCTTTCATACAAAACTATTTCACAGACATCTAATGTTTATACTTTTCTTTTAACAGCCGCACAGTATTTAACATAGATTTGCCAAAATTTGTTAAGCATTCCCCTATCAATAGACATTTAAGTTGTCTCCAGTTTGTTCCTATTCTAAGCCATGCTACAGTGAAATCCTTCCCCAAATATCATTGTATTTCTATAGAACAGGCTCCCACAAGGGAATTTCTGGATCAAAGAGTACAGGCAATTAGACTTGTGATACCAAAAACTCAAAACCAAAGGCACTGCTGATGAGTCGATTCTGACTCATATCCACCCTGTAGGACAGAGTAGAATTCTAACTCATCGCCACCCTGTAGGACAGAGTAGAACTGCCCCATAGGGTTTCCAAGGCTGTAATCCTTAAGGAAGCAGACTGCCACATCTTTTTCCCACAGAGCGGCTGATGGGCTCCAACCACTGACCTTTCAGTTAGTACCAAAAGTACTTGGCCTTCAGAAAGTCTCTAGCAAGGTGCACTTCTACAAGTCATTGGTTTTGTCTTTCTTTCACCTTTTACATACATATAAAATCATTACTATTTCTACAATACGGGCAAGGAAGAAGATGGAATAGAGAGTACACGAAGGTTTAGGATCACCATTTAAGGATACTTTCCACTTCCTTTTATCAGTATTTCTTACTTTGTTGTCCTAGGCGAAAAGTGGCGAGCATGAGATTTGTTTGTTTCTTGGCTTGTTTCATTATTGATGTAAATTTATATACAGTGAAGTGCAGAGATCTTAAATGTACATTTGATGAGTTTTAATAAACGTAATATAGAACATTTCTATCACCTCAGAAACTTCCCTATACCCCCTTCCAGTAAATCCCCAATTTCCCTGAGTATCTCATACATATATTTTTGTGGACGTATTTTCCTTTGGTAAGTACCTAGGAGTAGAATTGCTGGGTGATAGGGCAGTTACATGTTTAATTTTCTAAGAAATTAACAAGCTGTTTTCCAAGGAGGCGGTAGCATTTTATAGTCTCACCAGCACTGTAAGAAATTTCCAGGTACTCTATGTCCTTGCCAACATTTAGTGTGAAAGTATATACTGTCGTGGTTTTAATTTGCATTTCCCTAAAAATTTATGATATTCGAGCATTTATTCTTATGCATATCTTTTGTGAATTATTTGCTCGAATATTTTGCCCATTTTAATTTTTTTAATATTTTATTGTCTTCCAGATGAAAGTTTACACAGCAAATTAGATTCCCATTTAACAATTCTTATACAAATTGTTCCATGACATTGGTTACAATTTTCACAACCTGTCATCATTCCTATTATTTCTGTTTGTTCTGTTTCCATTGATCTAGCTTCCCTTCACCTCCTTGCCTTCTCATCTTTATTTTTGGGTAAATGCTGACCATTCGGTCTCACATAGTTTATTGTTTAAGGGAGCACATTACTCATGGGTGACACTGTTTATTTTTTGGTTGAAAGGAGACCTCCAAAAATAGCTTCAGTCCCAAGTTCAAATAGTATCTTAGGGCTATAGTCTCGGGGGTTACTCTAGTCTCTACTGGTTCAGTAGGTCTGGTCTTTTTTAGGAATTTGAATTTTGTTCTACATTTTTCTTCCATTCTATTCAGGATCTTCTATTGTGTCCTTGGTCAGAACAGCCAGTAGTGGTAGCCAGGCATCATCTAGTTCTGGTCTCAGGTTAGAAGAGGCCATGCAAGGTTCATGTGGGCTATTAGTCCTGTGTACTAGTTTCTTCTTTGAGTCTTTGTTTTCCTTTATTCTCTTTGGCTCCAGAAGAGTGGAGACCAATAGTTGTATCTTAGATGGCGCTTACAAGCTTTTAAGACCCCATATGCTACTCATCAAACTAGGATGTATAATATTATTTTTATGGACTATGTTATGTCAATCAACTAAACTGCCCCAGGAGACTATGGTCCCAAGCCTTTAAACCCAGTAAACCAATCTCACGAGTTGTTTGGATATGTCTAGGAAGTCTCTGTAACTGTGTTCCGTATATGCTTTATTATATATATATGGATATTTACCACCACTTTGAGGGTCAAGTAGTTAAAGTAAATAGAAAAAACACTGAAGTAAAAGAGCTGAACAGAAGAATTCAAAGGTGGCTTGAGAAGACAAAGTAAAGTATTATAATGACATGTACAAAGACCTGGAGATGGAAAAGCAAAAGTGAAGAACATGCTTGGCATTTTTCAAGCTGAAAGAACTGAAGAAGGAAATTCAAGCCTTGTTTTGCAATATTGAAGGATTCTGTGGGGAAAATATTAAATGAGGCAGAAAGCATCAAGAGAAGATGGAAGGAATACACAGAGTCACTATACCAAAAAGAATTGGTCAATGTTTAACCATTTCAGAGGGTAGCCTATGATCAGGAACCATTTGTACTGAAGGAAGAAGTCCAAGCTGCACTGAAGGCACTGGCGAAAAACAAAGCCCCAGGAACTGAAGGACTACCAACTGAGATGTTTCAACAAACAGATGCGATGCTGGAAGTGCTCACTCATCTATGCCAAGAAATTTGGAAGACAGCTACCTGGCCAGTTGACTGGAAGTGATCCATATTTGTGCCTATTCCAAACAAAGGCAGTCCAACAGAATGCGGAAATTATCAAACAATATCATTAATATCACACCCAAGTAAAATTTTGCTGAAGATCATTCAAAACCAGTTGCAACAGTACATCGACAGGGAACTGCCAGAAATTCAAGCCAGATTCCATCAGAATTGGAGTAAGACTCATTAACAATGTGCATTATGCAGATGACACAATCTTGCTTCCTGAAAGTGAAGAGGACTTGAAGCAGTTACTGGAGATCAAAAACTACAGCCTTCATTATGGACTACACCTCAACATAAAGAAAATAAAAATCCTCACAACTGGACCAATAAACAAGATCATGATAAACGAGGAAAAGTTGTCAAGGATTTCATTCTACTCAGATTCACAATCAACACCCAAGTTAGCAGCAGTCAAGTAATCAAAAGACGCGTTGCATTGGGCAAATCTGCTGTAAAAGGCCTCTTTAAAGTGTTAAAAAGCAAAGATGTCACCTTGAAGACTAAGCTGCGCCTGACCCAAGCCATGGTGTTTTCAATCACATCATATGCATGTGAAAGCTGGACCATGAATAAGGAAGACTGAAGAATTGATGCCTTTGAATTGCGGTGTTGGTGAAGAATATTGAATATACCATGGACCGCAAAAAGAATGAACAAATCTGTCTTGGAAGAAGTACAACCAGAATGCTCCCTAGAAGCAAGAATGGCGAGACTACATCTCACATACTTTGGACATGTTATCAGGGGGGACCAGTCCCTGGAGAAGGACATCATGCTTGGTAAAGCAGAGGGTCAGCAGAAAAGAGGAAGACCCTCAATGAGATGGATTGATCAGTGGCTACAACAACGGTCTCAAGCATAGCAACGATTGTGAGATGGCGCAGGACTTGGAAATGTTTCATTCTGTTGTACATGGGGTCTCTATGAGTCAGAACCAACTCAACGGCACCTAATGACAACAACATGTAGCACACACAAACATGTATATACATATGCCTACAGATACACCTATACACGCACATGCATTTACTCACATATGCCTTCCTATATACATATATGCATACATATCTACCTATGCAACCACACACATGTTTTTTGGTTGTTATTACTGTTGTTGCAAAATTGTATATGTTATAGCATTTACCAAAATTGTCCCATTTTCTTGTATACTTCTTAGTGACTTTGTTTACTTTGGTCAAGTTGTGCAAACTTCACCCATATTTGGTATTGCCTTTCCCATCACCAAAAACAACAAGTGTCTACTATCTAGTAAGTGATTCCTCCTCTGTTCCCTCGCATTCCTGGTAAACATTAAAGAACGTTGCTTTCTCCTTGTATATCTATTCTTGACATTTTATAGTGGGACCATACAATATTTGTCCTTTTATAATTGACTAATTTCACTCAGCATAATGTCCTCCAGATTCATCCATGTTATATTTCTTGGACTCATCATTACTCTTTATTACTGCATTGTATTCCATTGTATGTACTGCAATTTGTTTATCAATTCATTGGTTGATGGGCACTTAGGTTGTTTCCATCTTTTTGCCATTGTGAATAATCTGCAATGAACATAGATGTGCATATGTCTATTCGGGTCACTGCTCTTATATCTCTTGGATATACACCTAGGAGTGGAATTGCTGGATCATAAGGTATTTCTATTTCTAGCTTTTTGAAGAAGTGCCATAGTGGTTGTACCATTTTACAATCCCACCAGCAGTCTTTAAGAGTTCCAATGTCCCCACAACCTTGCCAACATTTGTTTCTTTTTTTTTGATCAGTGCCATTTTCGCAGGGGTGAGATGATATATCATTGTAGTTTTGATTTGATCTCTAATGGCTAATGATCACAGGCATCTTTTCATGTATTTGTTGGCTGCTCGAATGTCCTCTTTGGAGGAAGCATTTGTTCATGTCCTCTGCCTGTTTTTTGATTCGATCATTTGTCTTTTTGTTGTTGAGTTGTTGAAGTTTTCAGTACGTTTTAGAGATTATACCCTTGTCAGATATGTTGTTGCCCCAAATTTTTTCCTATTCTATAGATGTTCTTTTTTGATAAAGTCTTTTGATGAGCATAAGTATTTAATTTATAGGCGGTCTCAGTCATCTAATTTACCTTCTGTTTTTCGTAAATTTTTAGCTGTGTTTGATAGGCTATTTATGCAGAAAATTAGGTCCCCTAGTTTTTCCAGGAACTTTATAGTTTTAACTTTAACATTTAGGTCTTTGATCCAATTTGAGTTAGTTTTTGTGCATGGTATGAGTATTTTTCTGCAAATAAATATCCAGTTTTGCCAGCATCATTTGTTTCTTCCTAATTGAATGTACTTCAACCCTTTGTTGAAGATCAGCTGCCAGTACAGGGATGGATTTACTTCTGAATTCTCATTTCTGTCCCATTGGTCTAAGTGTCTGTAATTGAACAAGTACGAGGCTATTTTGATTACTGTGGCGGTATAGTAATTTTTGAGATGGGAAAGTGTGAGGCTTCCTACTTTGTTCTTCTTCGATATTGCTTTAGCTATTTGGAGTCTTTTTCCTTTCCATATAAAGTTGGAGATTGGTTTTTCCATTTCATTAAAGAATGTTGTTTGAATGTTTGAATTTGGATAGGGTTGCATTATATCTATAGATTGCTTTGGGTTGTGTTGGTACTCTCACAGTCTCAAATATTTCAATCCACTGCCAGAAGAACAAGCAAATCTGTCTTGGAAGAAGTACAGCCAGGATGCTTCTTAGAAGCAAGGATGGCAAGACTTCATCTCATGTACTTTGGACATGTTGTCAGGAGGGAACAGTCCCTGGAGAAGGACATCATGTTTGATAAAGTAGAGGGTCAGCAAAAAAGAGGAAGACCTTCAATGAGATGGATTGACACAGTGGCTGCAAAGATGGGCTCAAAGATAGCAATGATTGTGAGGATGGAGCAGGGCCGAGCAGTGTTTCATTCTGTTGTACACAGGGTCACTATCAGCTGGAACTGGCTCGAAGGCACCTAACAACAACAAGTCTCCTTTAGTTTCTTGCAGTAGTGTTTTATAGTTTTCTTTGTGTAAGTCTTTTATGTTGCTGGTTAGGTTTATTCGCAGGTATTTTGTTCTTTTGGAGGCTATTGTAAATGTTTATTTGTTTTTTCAATTTCCCTTTTGGATTTCTCCTTTTAGTGTAGAGGATCCCAGCTGATTTTTGTGTGTTCATCTTGTACCCTGACACTTTGCTGAATCCTTCTATTAGTTCCAGTAACTTCCTTGTGCAGTCTGTGAAATTTTCTATGTACAGGATCATGATAGTTTTACCTCTTCCTTTCAAATTTGGGTACTCTATATTTCCCTTTCTTGCTTTAATTCTCTGACTAGGACTTCCAGTACAATATTGAATAAGAGTGGTGATAATGGGCATCTTTGTCTCATTCCCATTTTCAAAGGGAATGCTCTCAATCTTTCTCCATTGAGAATATTGCTGGTTGTTGGTTTTACATATGTGCCCTTAGTTATGCTGAGGAATTTCCTTTCTATTCCTATTTTGCTGAAAGTTATTATTTTTTAATCAGGAAAGGGTGTTAGATATTATCAAATGCCTCTTCTGCACTGATTGAGATGACCATGTGATTCTTTTCCTTTCTTTTATTTATGTGGTGAATTACTTCGATTGATTTTCTAATGTTGAACTATTCTTGTATCCCTGGTATGAATCCCCCTTGATCATGATTTTTTTTTTTATAAGCTGTTGAATTCTGTTGAAAATTTTTATATCTACATTCATGAGAGGTTTTTGCCCATTTTTCAATGGGGTTGTTTGTATTTTTTTATAATCAGTTCATATGAGTTTTTATATGTTCTAGATATGAATTTTTGATCAGATATGTGTATTACAAATATTTTATCACAGTCTGTGACTTATCTTTTGATTTTATCAATGGGTCCTTTAGATAAGCAGAAGCTTTTAATTTCGATAAAGTACAATTTATCAATTTTCCTTTTATGTTTAATCTTTTTGTCTTCTCTTTAAGAAATCTTGCTAACCCCGTAGTCACAAAGATATTCTTTTTTTTTTTTTCCTCTCGAAGCTTTCTAGTTTTAGCTTTTGAGTTTAGATCTATGATCCACTTTGAACTAATTTCTGTGTGAGGTAGGGGCTGAGGTTCATATTATTCTATATATTTAACTAATTGTTCCAGTACCATTTGTTGACATAAAGACATCATGCTCCCTTAAAATCCTGTATTATACTCTTGGTGGCTATAGGATCTATAGTACTATACTCTATTTCATTCCTGATATTGATAATTTGTGCTTCTCTTTTTTTCTTGATCAGTCTTGCTAGGAGCTTATAAATTTCATTAATCTTTTCAAAGAAGCAACTTTTGGCTTTATTAATTTTTTTATTTTATTGATTTCTGTTCTTTATTATTTCCTTCCTTATGAATACATTGAGCTTAATTTGTTCATCTTTTTTAGTACCTTAAAGTGAAAAATTTCACCGTTGATTTTAAACCTTTCCTTTGTTGTAATACTAAGTATTTAAAGCTGTTGATTTTTCTTGAAGCACTGGCTTAGCTACATCCCACAATTTTGCTAAGTTGCATGGTCATTATTACTCACTTTGAAATATTTCCTAATTTTGCTTATTATTTCTTCTTTGACCCACAGTTTATTTAGAAGTCTTCAAGATATCTTATTATTACTAATTTCTAATTTAACTACACTGAGGTCAGAGAACTACTTTGTGTGATGGTTAAGATTGTGTGTCAACTTGGCTGTGCCATGATTCTCAGTGTTTATATGTGATCACTCCCATGATAGGATCTGCTGTGAGTAGCCAATCAGTTAAAAGGGAGTTTCCATGGGGGTGTGGCACGCATTCATGTATAAGCAGACATTCGGACATTTTCCTCGCTCTAGATTCTGAGGTTGCCTACTGTTCATCTGACCTCTAGTTCTTGGGACTTGAGCTATCAGCTTGCCTGCCAATCTTGGGATTCATCAGTCTTCACAGCCTGTGACCAAAAGCCCTGATCTCCAACTTGTCGACCTTGGGTTCACCGGCCCCTGCAGCTATGTGAATCAGGAGAAGCCTCTATTCTGATCCACGGACTTGGGACATTCCAGCCCCTACAATCGCATCAGCCGTTTCCTTGATATAAATATAAATATATATATATATTCACTTTACTGGTTTTGCTTCTCTAGAAAACCCAGCCTAAGACACTTCGTAAGATTTCAGTCCTTTGAGATTTATCTTATGCCTCAGTATGTGGCCTATCTTGAGGCAAGTTCTGTGTGTAATTGAGAAGAAAACATGTTCTGAAATTGTTGGTCGTAATATTTATGTTAATTGAGTCATAGTGATTGATAACGTTCAAATCTATGTTCACTATTTCTTGTTTAGTTGTTCTATCAATTACTTAAAGCGTGATGTTAAAGTCTTTAACTATGATTGTGGATTTGCTTATTTTGTCCTTAGTCCTGTCAGTTTTTGCTTCATGTATTTTTAATCTCTGTTATTAACTGCATGCACATTTATGATTATTATGTCTTCCTGATGAATTGACCTTTTTATCATTATGAAATGTGTCTCTTCAAATTCTAGTAATATTCCTTTGCTTGAAGTCCTCTTTTGTCTTGGATTGATATAACCATATCATGTTTCTTATGCTCACAGTTTGCATGGTATATCCTTTTACTATTATTCTCAATCTTTCTGCTTCTATATATTTAAAGTACATCTCTCACAGACTGCATATGGTTGGATCTTGCTTTCCTTTTAACACTATTTGGCAATATTTGTCTTTTAATTAGCAATTAGTCCATTTACATCTAGTATAAGTATTAATACAGTTGAATTTAAATTTACAATTTTGCTTTTTGTTTTCTATTTCTCCCATCTTTTTTCTTTGCCTCTCCTTTCTGCATTATTTTGAGTTAATCTTTTTTTTTTTTTTTTAGTATTCATTTTAGTTTCTCTATGAAATTTTGGCTACACCTTTTTGCATTTCTAAGTAATTGTTCTAGGTATAATAATATACTTTCTTAACTTATTACAGTCTACCTAGAGTTAACATTGTACCCCCTTCACATAAAATGTAAAACTCCTGAGAAAGTAAAATTCCATTAACCCCTCAGTCACATATTTTACATTCACATATTTATGAACACCTACAATATATAAATTTTGCTTTAATGGTGAGCTTTTTTTTTAACAAATTGAAAGAAAAAATTTATATTTATCCTTTTTTAAAAATGATTTCTAGTGCTCTTTATTCCTTCTGCTGATCTGAGTTTATATGTGGTATCATTTCCATTCAGCCTGAACAATTTCCTTTAACATAACATTAGCAGCTCAGCTTTTACCTTCATTTATCAAGTATGATTTTGCTGGATGTAGAATTCTGGACAGGCAGGTTTTACCTTTCAGCATTTTAAAGATGTTGTTCCATTGTCTCTGTATCCATTATTTCTGGTGAAAAGTCAGTGGTATTTCTATCACTGACCCCTGTGTATGATGTCTTTTTATTCTGATAACCTTTCAGGGTTTCTCTTTATCTTTGCTTTTCATAAGCTTGACTATAATGTGCTTAGATCTTTTTTGTATTTATCTTGCTTGTGGTTTGCTGAGCTGCTTGGATCTGTAACATGATATCGTCCACCGAATTTGGGAAATTTTCATTCATTATTTCTTCAAATGTTTTTTTTTTTCCTCTGTCCATATGCTCACTTTTCTTCATCTGAGAATCTAATTACGTGTATGATGTTCTTTTCACATATTCAATTTTTTTCTATTATATTGGATAATTTCTATGCTTAATATTTATTTCAAATATTGTACTTTTGAGTTCTAGAATTTCCATTTGTTTTCTTTTATAATTTCCATTTCTTAGTAGATATTGTCCATATGTTCTCTCATTATGACTGTCTTGTCCTTGAATTCCTTAGATAAAAAAATTATTATTATAATAGATGCTTTAAAGTCTTTGTAACATCTGGGTCATCCTGAGTCATTTATTGTTGGTCACATTTTCCTCTTTCTTCATGTATCTAGCAACTTTTATTGTACAATGGACATTGTAGAGGATACATTATAGCCTCTGCTTTCTGTTATTTTCCTCTGAAGAGTGCTGATGTTTATTCTGCCTGGCAGTTAAATTACCGGCACTTTGATGGGATCTGTTTCAGTTTTGTTATTAGTTCTAGGGAAAAAAACTTTAATTCTTGTAACTAGTATTTATACCTAAGGCATATATAACCCTTCTTAGGTTTCACTGGAAATCTTGAAAAATTACCAAGCACCTCAAACTTGGCAGGACTCAAACTCTAAATTCTGTCTCCCTGCTCTGGGCAGGAACTGAAATCTCTACTTAGTTCTTTCCAATTCTCAGCTGTAGTTTTCCATTGGGCTCCTTAGAGTCTTCCCTGAATATGTGCAGTTCAGGTAAGCAAGAATGTCAGAGCATATTATAAGCATATGTTGGGTCTCCTCTCTCTGTGATCCCTCTTTCTAGGATTTGTATCCTCTCAATTTCTAATCATTATTATAGCCCAAACTCCATCCTTTGACTCCTCAGGCCAATGAAACTGTGGCTTTCTGCTCGAGTTCAAGCTGCCCTGCACCAGGTGCACCATAGGGTACCCCTTAGAGAAAAGTCCATAAAAACTTTGATCTCACCCAGTGTTCCCTTAGATCAAGGATCAAATCCCTTCCAGTTTCTACCTGCTTTAGTCTCTCTCCAGTGCTTTTAAGTAGTTGTATTTTAATATTTTGTCCAGATTCTATAATTGTTATCTATGGAAAGGGTCTGATATAAGCTACTTCACCATAACTGGAACCAAAACATATATAGGCAATTTTTTAATTTGATTTCTCTCAAATGAGCACTTCTTTTTTTATTTACAGCAATAATTGCAGTTATCTGAAATTTGGGGATCAGTCTTTTGTTTTTGAATCACTGTTTTCCACTCCTAGCTCATATCTGCTTTACTGAATGGTAGATACTTCAAAAAGACTAATTAATTCTTGCCTTCCTTGAGATAACCTCAAATGAAATATCATGTCTGCACTTCAGTTTATTTTTAGTAACATAAAGAGACATAGGACTTCAGCCTTTTAAATCTCTTTTACCTGAAAAATGTGTTTATTGTCTATGTAGCCTCCCAGTTTTATAAATAATCTCTTGAAATTATCCCTATGCCTGGCCATTTACGTAAATGGAGAGACCTCTGTTTTAATTCACGCTACTGTCTGTACTACACAAATTAAGGAAAGGAGGGCCAGGTAAAAGAGTTTAGTTAGCTGGGAAATGTGGCGTATTTATTTTGTAGAACATGGTTTAGAGATTCCTGGTTGGAATGCCCCATACCATAAGAGTTCCAGGTGGGTGCCATGCCACACAGGAAACAATTGTAGCCTGCCCCTGGGAGTAAGCCAGAGAGCTAACAAATTCAGTGTGCATTGTAATGCTTCATCAACACGCCTTCTGCACAGCCTGCCCTCTCTGCTGGGTCACTGACCTTTATAAGTGCACAGTCATGGCCACCGCCTGACAGGCATGAAAAGAAGACAGACAATGGAGGAGAAGGAGACATGCATAGAGGGGGGAAATGCACTCATTCAAGGGATTTACTGGTCAGGGATGTTGTGTTCTATGTTCAATTCCAGAATTCATGTGGCAGTGTTTAAATCATGCATATTGGGCTGCATACATATCAGGAATGATTGTAATCAACATATGAACATGAAAATATCCCTGAGTATCATGATTAGTTTTGTTGTAGCACAGAACAATGCGTAAAGAAGTTCCTTCTTGCTATAAAAAAATTTTCACCAAGTTCTAAAATTGATTACAGTGTCATACAGTCTGATTTCAAAGGCACTCCAGATTCTGCAGAACAGCATCATATATTGGCCTGCAAGTGGGTAAAAAAATGAATTTGGGTCCAGAGTTTGTCACAAAGTAACTGTGTGCCCTGTGGCCACTTGCTGCGGGCCATCCAGCTTCCATTTTTCCTTCTACGTCTCCAGTAGGTGCTCTCTTAGTACAAGATATTTCAAGATATCCGTGTTTATTATTACCCCTTCGCATCTTCAAATTATTTATCCAAGTTCTTGCTGAGGAAGTTTAGATACCATGTTAACACGATGATTTTCCAAATGAGCTCCTGGAACCCGAAATGTTCCCCCAGTTCAATCAGAGAAGCTCTGGTATCACTTTACATACTGGAATTCCACGTACCATTTTATTTTTAAAAAGGGGTTTACTGCTAGGGTAAAAAGCATTTGAAAGCCAATTTTCAAGGATATCCCTTCTATTTCCAAAGGTTTCTGATTCTTAAAATGAAAAAGGAATGCATAAATTTGTGCTTTTATTGATAAACATTTCTCAGAGGCCCTTATCAGTGATATTAAATTACAGGTCTCTCGTACTGATTCTTGGCTAAACATTATTCTGATAGAAAAATAAGGTTGCTGCAGATGTATAGGGAAAGGCATGTGTGGGGAGCCCTGTCCTAGGCTGCACACATATACACATCATCGCTACAGAGATAGACGCAGAGTGCTGTCATCCAGCGGGTCCTGCCCACATTTCATGGTCTCTAAGTTTTACCACCCTCATCTAGTTACATCAGCCCGAAGGACATCTCAGAAATGGCATCTTGCCCAGTATTCCACCCTAAAGTACCAAACAGCTCTTCTTGCTTCTTTGCCCAATTTTCAGTTTTTCAGAGAAAGTAATCTCATTTTAACACTAAATCCAAGCATAATTATGTGCACAAATCTCTGCAAAGACTAATCATATGATGCATTTCAAAGCCAAATACAAGTGATTGCTATTATTGACCATGGAGAAGTAATCCTTCTTACCATTCCTTTCTGTAAATACAGGTATCTAAAGAGGTAAGGTGTGAGAACGATACGTTCCTAACTCCAAAGCACATATCTGATATTTGTAATAGCTTTCACTTGAGAACTGACTCCCATATGTGGTAGAAATTATTCTTATATATTACCACTTTTCAAAAATAAAGAAATTTAATCCTGTGGCGGATAATGTCAAACTTAATTTCCCTTCACTGCTAGAGAGGCTGAGCTCTCTATGAGAGAACAGCAGTGTCTGGTTAGGTGTTAAGATGGAAGTCTTTTTTATCTCCTTCTGGAAGAAGAGGATGATTGATGCTTCTTTTAAGTCCCTAAGCATCTGTGACTAGAATAACTGCATGGACACTTCATGAGAAATACTGGAAGAAGGATTATTGTGTTTAATACAGTTACTCCTCAAATCCAAAGGTGCTGGACGACCCTCTAACAGCTTTTATTCTGCCCCATAAAAACTCATGCATCATTCATTCAGCCTAAAATATCACATAATTATATGCTGAACCCTTTGCACAGTTACGCTTCTTAGATGTATTATTAGTTTGTTCTTAATTTCTCTATTGCTTTTTAATTTTTTTTTCCTTCTGGGGGTGGAGGGAGGGGTCACATTTAAATTTAATAAAGACAATGGTTGGACAGAATTTTGAGAGAAGTGTGTGTACTCAGTTCACCCATTTCTTCAGGAGAAGCTTCCTGAATGAAGTGGGATTTCAGTCACATTAATTTGTCCCAGACCACACCAAAATTAAGCTGTTCATGTTTCGAAACATTCCATGAATTCAGTTGTGAGGAGGAATTTGTTCAGCCATGTTATGGATTCATATTTCTCTCCCCTCCAAAGAAGATCTGGGTGTCCTTATAAGGGAGAAAGCCTCTGTTTCCCACAGTGTGGAGAGCTAAATAAATACTCTCTCACAGTCAATGCAGAGGTAACTTTTTTTTTAATGGATTAAAAAAAAAAAAAAAAAAGCAGTTCTGAGAGTCCATCACTGTTTCAGCATCCCCATTCAGAGAAGGGGCTTTTGTCTTTCTCTCAGTGGGAGCTGCCATTTTAATGGGGCCTCCAGCAGGGCCTAGTTTGATGAGGTGAAGTAGGCCTGGAAGAATCTAGGAATTTTTTTTTTTTTTTTTTTAAGATTTTGGTTGATTTAACCATACTGCTTTCAAATGAACTGAAATTTTAAAGTGAACCCATAATAAATGTCCCTCAGAAGCTGCTACCAGATAATTTCAGAGCTTTTTGAAGCTCTCTCAAGTGAAAACCAATCCCTTGACGTTCCAATATGCATTACCCGCCCCTCCCGCGCAAATCTAGTATTTGCAACGATGAAAATCGGGAGAATTCAGTCTTAAAAATATGTGTACACACATATCCAAACACAAACGTGAAGTCTTAAGTGCTAAATTAAAGCATCTTCAGAAAATTGCTTTTAGCTGACCGGCGATGCCAAGCCAGAATTGGGATGCTTTGTGGTAATTGTGGGGTCTGCCTTTTGCCTGAGTCACACATACAAAGGTACAGGGAATGCTCTCCCACCCTATAGATGTAGAAGTGCCAAAACTACTCCCTACGCCCTCGTCGCAGAGGGGGATTCCAATCCCCAGCTGCACACTTTCTAGATAAAGTGTTTCTCTCTGTAACGAGAGAGAAGCCTGCAAAGTCGAACTGGCCCGCGGGTCGCTGTCTGCAGACACTGGCACCGGACCCGCTCCGCCGGGCCCGCCCTGAGGCCACGCGGCCCCGCGGCCCCACGGCCACACACTGGCTGCGCCTGGCAGCTGCGCGCCCAGATGCCAACCGCTGGAATGTGTTTTATGTTCCCGCGCCCCTGCTCGGCCGGCCTTGGGGGAAGGCTCTTCCCTGGCCCCTCGGGCTCCGGCGCTGGGCTGTGGCAGCTGGGGAACTGATGTGGGATCAGTTTACAGATGAGCTGTTCACCATTCCAGGAACTGCTTGCCGGCACTAATTCCGCCCAGGATGTACACACTGAGCCCCTTTGTAGGGTGAAAGGACGATGGTTCTCTTCGGCCTAGATTTGTTGAATACATGACTGACTACGTGGGCCTGCTGTACCGTCAGAGTACCAGGGTAGTCCCGGGGCCGGGGGCGGGGGGGGGGAGGGGGTGGGTGGTGTGAACTCATGTTCATTTATGGAGGCGCTCACTCTTTACGGCAAAAATAAAATAAAGGAGGGCAGAAGAACTGATGCATTTCCAAAATATCCGAAAATGTGCAGTGTCATTACAAAATATCTACCCAAGCTTCCATTATTGGGGACTTTACATGAATATGTAGTTAGGCAGCAAACAACAAAGCTCTCTTTAATTGAGTTGAAAGTAGAGGCGAAAGAAGAAAATTTGCACCTGTACCATAATTTTCAGCTTTCTGTGTCCCAATAATTGTGCTGTCTGAGGAAGGAGAGTGGGAGTGGAAAAACCCAATTTGGGCTTAGAACCCAGCTTCTTAGAGTGACTAGGAAGTCTTTCAGGCAGTCAGTGATTTGTGTTTCTTTCCGACATAAATTTTTGATTTATCGTACTTAATAAACTTTGATGTAACTTCATTGGTGCCTAGTCTAAATATAAATTTATTTGTTTGGATTGGGTTGTTTGGGGCAAGTTATTGTTTTTTTTTATTTGTTTGTTTACTTGTTTGTTTGCCATGACAAGTTTGCCCAAAGATTCGATCCACCAGCTTGGCCCTTGGAATGTAAAAGCATGAGACATTCCACTGCTAAGAGCTTGTATGATAATAAGAAACCACTGTATCTGTCTATGCCCTTTCTGTGCTTCTAATAGAAAATGACAATAGCAGAGTCAAGAGTCTCTCTAGGAAACATATTTGATCTTAGGATGAAAAGTCAAGTCATGTAGTCCCAGTTTTACACAATGTGCATTTTTGGAAAAGACAGATAAAAGTGGACACTCATTTATAAAGGGAAATCTTGACAGCTGATATGTTATATCGTTTTTAAAATTTTTAAACAATTCAAATGCAGTGACTTCTTATAAAATAAAATCAATACAATATGGAAATGTCTAAAATTTTAAAAAAGAATATTACCCCAATCTCAGAACCTGTTATACAGCCACGGGAGGCAAAACAATCTGGTATTGGTACAACGACAGATACAGAGACCAACAGAGCCAAATTGAGCTTCCAGAAGTAGATCCATCCACCTGTGGACAGCTGATTTTTTACAAAATATTAAAGTCCATTAAATGGAGAAGAGAACATCTCTTTAACAAATAGCACTGGCAAAACTGCGCATCCATCTGCAGAACCATGAAACAGAATCCGCAGCTCACACCATACACAAAAGCTAACTTAAAATGGATCAAAAACCTAAAACTATAAAGTTCATGAAAGAAAAACAGGGACAATGCTAGAGGCCCTAATATGTGGCATAAATAGGATACCAAACATAACTAAAAATGCACAAATAGCAGAAGATAAACTAGATAATTGGGACCTCCTAAAATTAAATACTTATGCTCATCAAAAGACATCTCTGAAAGAGTAAAAAGATAACCTACAGACCGGGAAAAAATTCTTGGATACAACATATCCAACAAGGGTCTAATCTCTAAAATTTATAGAAAACTTCAACGCATCAACAACAAAAAGACAAACAATTCAATTAAAAAATGGGCGAAGGACATGAACAGATACTTCACCAAAGAAGACATTCAGGCAGTTAACAAACACATAAAGAGATGCTCACGATCATTAGAGAGATACAAACCAAAACTACAATAAGATACCATCCCAGCAAGAATGGCATTGATCCAAAAATCAGAAAACAATAAATGCTGGCGAGGTTGTGGGGAGATTGAAACCCCTATACACTTCTGATGGGAATGTAAAATGGTACAACCACTGTAGAAAACAGTATGGCACTTCCTTAAGAAGCTAGAAATAGAAGATAGACTATGATAGACTAGGAAGAAAGGCCTGGAGATCTACTTCTGAAAATCAACCAATGAAAGATCTATGGATCACCATGGTGAAGACCAGGGCCAGTCAGCATTATATACGTGGAGCATAGCCATACGATCATTACTGATTCCAGATTTCAAATACTTGTTTAATAGATTCTAGTTTATCACTATTCCTAGTTCTCATTGCATATGGCATTATCAAAATGCAGTACTTCAGAAATTGTTAATCGATCATAATTTATGGGCAAGAAGACAGTTCTCTTCTTAGCTCCATAATTGCAAAACATTTTTATTTCTAGATTTATAAGCATCAACTAAAATGATCTATCTAATTAACTTTCCATTTCTATATCATCTATTTTCTACCAGTTACTTTTGTATACACATCTGCCTTCAGTATTCACTTATAAACTGTATCAAGCAAATTTTGGTGTACAAACATCACAAATGATGAAATAATGCTGTCACACATCCTTTTAACAAAACGGAATGGTCTAAGTTCTTCTTGCAAAATATTGTGGTGAAGTCCTTCCTGTAGAATGACTAACTGGATGAGAATATCATATTTTATTTTTGTCCAAAGAAACAAATTTTTCATTCATCAGTTCTTGAATTTAGAGGAAGAAATTCATCTAAAGACTCATGTCTGAGATTTCAATTCTATGATCAATTTTACCATCATCATTAAAACCTGGAGTGCTGCTATCTGTCTCTTCGCATTTATCATCTGTTTTGTTTAATAATTATGGAACTTCTTCCTCTGTCAACTTCCTTTCCTTTGATATTATGGGCAGAAAATGAAAAATGTTAAATCCTCAACTGTGTTCAACAAAAGCTTTAAAAGGACTACAAACATATTATCTCCAGATTTCTTATATTCCTTTTTGTAAAATGGCTTAACACTTTAGGAAAAACAATAAGAAAACTGAAGCCTGATGCAATAGTGACAACTGGTTGATTGATTTCCTTGTAGGTGATTCCATCGTTCTTCTATTTAGTTATTATTTTAGGCTTCTCTAGCATAGTTGGGAATAACTAATAATTAATGATGAAATCGCAAAATGAAGAAATAGGATCACTAAGATCCCATAAGATAATTTTGATTTATATAGGGCCCAAATAAACGACAGTAATTGCAAGGTAGAATGGGTTTTATTCTATCGGGGGAAAAAAAAAAAAGGAAATTTTCTCTTGGTTCTTTGGAAGGCCTCTACGGAAGAATAAAAGTTATGAAATATCAATCTTTACAAACAGTTATAAGTAAAAACTCAAAGATCCTGATGGAATGAAAGGAGGTATGGAGGTTTTCTATAAATCACATCATGTTCTCCTTTCAAGATTCAGGATATGGCAACTGATGACGAGGTAGGTACTGGACCAAGGCATTACTGGGTGAAATATTGAAAATGGTTATATTAACAAAAGATGTTCAGAAATCATTTCAAATTTTCATGTTGAATTTATAAATATTTTATATTTCAATATTCGTTTAACAGAAGAGAAGTTGGGATGAAAGTTAAATAACTTACCTAAGGCCAATTAAATACAATATTCCGATCCTCATAACTAGGGTCACTACATTTACTTATTAAATATTTACTGAGCATCCGCAGTATGACAGGGACTGTCACTAGGCAGTAAATATGGGTGAAATAGGAATGAAAGTATCCATGAATACACAACTGGAGAACAATGTCCATTTTCCAAATCTTGGGTCTCTAACTTTAAAAATGAGAAATTTGGAAAATTACTCATTCACCAAAATCATTAGTTGGACACAACTTTCACTTTCCTCACTGATTTTATCCTTACTGCCTCATCATTGGTCCTGCACGCAGTATTAGGTATAAATATACTCATATGCTTTCTTTCCTCAATTGATTGATGACTGATTAACTGATAGGTTTATCATCTGCTTTGTTCCACAAAGATTTCAGGAGGCATACAAAATTGTTTTCAATTCAGCAAAATAAACTAAACTAAAAACAAGAAAAAAATTGGAAAAGGCACTAAGTTCTAAGTACAGAAACCTAATTTAAATCAGCTTAAGCAAAAAAAAAAAAAAAAAGGATGTTTTAATTTTGAACAATCATGCCTTGGAAAGGGCAGAGATTCAGGTGAACCTTAGGAACAACTGGAACCACTGACTTAAATAACACCCCCATCTTGCTTCAGTTTGTGTTCGCTCACTTGTCAGTTTCATTCTTTCTTACTGCAGACTGATCTTCTCTACGTGGCAGGAAACGTGGTTACTCATAGCTCCTAGGACTTGTATGCTACAGCTTCAGTAGAGAGTGACTGACTCAACTGTCTGGGCTCCAATTCCATCTATTCTGGGGAAAGCTTTCACTGGCCTTGCTTGAGTCAGGTACCAATCTCTGAGGCAAATACTAATACCTACTGTCACAGTCAAAGCCTGGAAAAGGAACTATGATGGGCCCAATTTGATTATGGACCTATGTAGTCAAGAGGAGCCCTGGTGGCACAGTGGTTAAGAGCTATGGCTGCTAACCAAAAGGTTGGCAGTTCGAATCCACCAGCAGTTCCTTGGAAACCCTATGGGGCAGTTCTACTGTGTCCTACAGGATTGCTATGAGTTGGAATCGACTTGACGGCAACGGGTTTATGTAGTCAAGTGCCTAGCCACGTACCAATTAAATGTAGTCAAGGAACAGTATCATGTTATACAAAATGGCTATTCCCATAAAAGCTAAGCGAGTGAAGGAGAGATTTACCAAAGAAGGTGGCTGTGCTGGGAAGACAACTTCAAAGCTATCCAGTATAATAAAGTAAAATAAATTAGTAGCAGTACCAAGAGTGAGGTGGGCCATAGATTCCCACACAAAACGCTGCATTTCTCCAACCAGTTGTCCGGAGTGTGAGTAGGAAAGAAAGTCCAGAGAGAGAAGAACTCACCTCCATGGTGGTAATGATGCTAGCACTGGTCGGGGTGGAACTTATGAGTAGGTATTCAAAGAGAGCCATATGAAATTAGAAAAGTCAGTAATCTCCATATCATCGTGATGCAAACAGACGAGCTGGCCAAATAGAGATGAATATCACACTCATCTGGATCCCAAACACGCTACATCAGTTACTCAGCCCCTGACACCTGCAGAGGGCTGGGATCTCTGCTGAGCTCCTACCATCTGCTTCCCGGGGGGAGCTATCCACAGTCACACCTGAAATCAAGGAGAAGATGCAGAGCCCTCCTTAGCCACCCCATCATTCCGTCTTCTTTGTGGCTGTCCCTAGAATATGGTAGTTTTTGTCACTGCCTAAATTTGCTTCTTAAATGTGATTAAGTGTAATAAACTCCCACTTGACCAAAATCCAAAAACCAGAAAGCTCAAATAATCAGAATTGATTTTATTGTACTGTCTAAAAATGATTGATATCACAAATAATCTTATATCATCCAAGTAACATTATATTTTATCACATATGTAATATTATGCATAATTTCATATATTCTAATTATTTTAAAATTGGTAAACCCATGAATTTCTTTATATATGTTTGTATATATATTTACACATACATATAAAAAAAATTTTTTATATTTGTAAATAATATTCACTTATTATAGACTATCTGGTCTCTGATAGACTCCTTGAGGGTAGAAACCACATCTATCTTGTTTATTTCTCTAGTTCAAGCTCTTTGCACAGTGCCTGGCACATAGTAGGTGCTCAATAAATATTAGTTGAATTAATATTTCATTTTAAAATTAATTGTGGTATTATTGTGTGTAGCCAAATAAGCAACATTATGATAAACAGAGAAAATACTGAAGTTGTCAAGGACTGTATTTTACTTGAGTCCACAATCAATGCCCATGGAAGTAACAGTCAAGAAATCAAATGATGTATAGCATTGCACAAATCTGCTGCAAAAGACCTCTAAAAAATTGAAAAGCAAAGACATCAGTTTGAGGACTAAGATACAGCTGACCCAGGCCAGGGTATTTTCAATCACCTCATAGGCATGCGAAAGCTGGACAATGAAGAAGGAAGGTCAAAAAAGAATTGATGCCTTTGAATTTGGCATTGGTGAAGAATATTGAATATACCGTGGATTGCCAGAAGAAAGAACAAATCTATCTCGGAAGAAGTACAGCCAGAATGCTCCTCAAAAGCGGGGATGGTGAGACTTGGTCTTATGTACTTTGGACATGTTATCAGGAAGAGCCAATGCCTGGAGAAGAACATCATGCTTGGTAAAGTAGAGGGTCAGTGAAAAAGACGAAGACCCTCCATAAGATAGATTGACACAGTGGCTGCAACAACAGCCAAATGTGGTATTGAAGTGCATAAATATATCCCAGAATTTTCACGTTCTTTATTAATTTATCTCTAAATGGTTTGATTTTTTACTAAAACATGTATTATTTGTATATTTTTAAATAGAAATACTTTTTAGCTCCTTACTGTTTTCTGTGTAACAAAAGTTAAAAATGAGAGTATAATAAATTGTTGGTTTTATTATGACAGTATATTAAATGAGCCTCACTCAATGTGTAAAAGCACAGGTGACTAGTTAGAAACCTTGATTATTATAAATGATTGCTAATAATTAAGGAAAAGAGAAAGTGCTTCTTTGAAATATAAAGAGATGGACTCCAGATTTATAATCATACAGAGAATCTTTCTCCTTCTGTCTGGGCCTACCTTCTGGAAGGGCTTGAGAGACGGACCAGATTCCTCACCATATGCCATCTGGCAGCACCTTAAGGGCCAGAGACACCCTGAGCAAATCAAAACCGAAGAGACTAGGAGAACCCCACAGTTCTCCAAGATAAACGTACAAACCAAATTCCAATGGTGAGCCTAGATTTGTTATTTTCCTCACTTCCCTCTACCACAGGTGAAATTTTGCAGTCCTTGCCTCATCTCAGCTCACTCTACTCCTAACCTCCAGACACACACCTGCAGAAGTGTGCATTCACAGAATCAATAGATGCTGCTCTGCTTTGTAAACTACATTGTAATGCTTGATTCCATCACTGAGGAGAACTAACAGCTACATTTCCTAAATCCTTCCACCAGGAGTCAGATCTTTTTCTAGAGACCTCATCAAGAGGTAATGTTTCCTACCCTACCCTCCACCCCCAAACTCTAAATTTGGAATTGCTCCATGAAAAGGACATAAGCCCTCTTGTTATGGAGTTGTGGTTGGGGTCTTTCAAGCTGTATGTTCCCTTAGACTTTCTGGTAATACTTAAATCACAGCAAATAAATGGTTTCTCTTCTTAAAACTCCTGAGGAACAAGGCACACATTATATCAGGAGATTAATCAATATTTATTTAGGAATTAATTAACTTACAGCAGCTAACATTAATTAAATACGTACTACGTCACTTTACCCTGGGGGCTTGCATGTTGCTGTGATGCTGGAAGCTATGCCACCAGTATTCAAATACCAGCAGGGTCACCCATGGCAGACAGGTTTCAGCTGAGCCCCCAGTCTAAGACAAGGAAGAAGGGCCTGGCAGCCTACTTCTGAAAAGAATTAGCCAGTGGAAAACATGAATAACAGAGGAACATTGTCTGATATAGTGCCAAAAGGTGAGCCCCTTAGGTTGGAAGGCACTCAAGAGACCACTGAGGAAGAGCTGCCTCCTAAAAGCAGAGTTGACTTTAATGACGTGGATGGAGTCAAGCTTTCAGGACCTTCATTTGCTGATATGGCATGACTCGAAATGAAAAGAAGCAGCTGCAAACATCCATTCATAAACAGAACGTGGAATGTATGAAGTATGAATCTAAGAAAATTGGAAATCGTCAAAAATGAAATGGAACCCATAAACATCAATATCCTATGCAATAACAACAACAAAAAAACCCATCTCCATCCAGTCAATTCTGACTCATAACAACCCTATAGGGCAGAGTACAACTGCCCCATAGGGTTTCCAAGGAGCGCCTGGTGGATTTGAACTGCCGACCTTTTGGTTAGCAGCTGTAGCTCTTAACCACTATGCTACCAGGGTTCCCATTCTAGGCATTAGTAAGCTAAAATGGACTGGTATTCACCATTTTGAATCGGACAATCATATGGCCTACTATATCAGGACTGACAACTTGAAGAGGAATGGGGTTGCATTCATCGTCAAAAAGAACATTTCAAGATCTATCCTGAAGTACAAGGCTGTCAGTGATAGGATAATATCCATCCACCTACAAGGAAGGCCAGTTAATAAAACTATTATTCAAATTTATGTGTCAACCACTAAGGCCAAAGATGAAGAAATTGAAGATTTTTACCAACTTCCACAGGCCAAAATTGATCAAACGTGCAATCAGGATGCATCGATAATTACTGGTGATTGGAATGTGAAAGTTGGAAACAAAGAAGGATCAGTAGTTGGAAAATATGGCCTTGGTGATAGAAACGATGCCAGGGATCACATGATAGAATTTTGCAAGACCAACGACTTCTTCATTGCAAATGCCTTTTCCCAACAACAAAAACGGCAACTGTACACGTGGACCTTGCCAGATGGAATACACAGAAATCAAATCAACTACATCTGTGGAAAGAGACCATGGAAAAACTCAGTATCATCACTCAGAACAAGGCCAGGGGCCAACTGTGGAACAAACCATCAATTGCTCATAAGCAAGTTCAAGGTGAAGCTGAAGAAAATTAGAACAAGTCCACGAGAGCCAAAGCACCATCTTGAGTATATCCCACCTGAGTATAGAGACCATCTCAAGAATAGATTTGATTCATTAAATAGTAATGACCGAAGATCAGACAGGTTGTGGAAGGACATCATATGTGAAGACAGCAAAAGGTCTTTAAAAAGACAGGAAAGAAAAAAAAGACCAAATGGATATCAGAAGAGATTCTGAAACTTGCTCTTGAACATCAAGTACCTAAAGCAAACGAAAGAAATGATGACGTAAAAGAGCAGAACAGAAAATTTCAAAAGGTCGCTCGAGAAGACAAAGTATTATAATGACATATGTAAAGACCTGGAGTTAAGAAAGTCAAAAGGGAAGAACACACTCTGCATTTCTCAAGCTGAAAGAACTGAAGAACAAATTCAAGCCTCAAGTTACAATATTGAAGGATTCTAAGGGGAAAATATTAAATGACATAGGAAGCATCAAAATAAGATGGAAGGAATACACAGAGTCACTATACCAAACAGAACTGGTTGATGTTAAACCATTCCGGGAGGCGGTATGATCAGGACCCACTGGTACTGAAGGAAGAGGTCCAAGCTGCACTGAAGGTGCCGGTGAAAAACAAGGCTCCAGGAATCGACAGAATACCCACTGAGATGTTTCCACAAACAAACGCAGCCCTAGAAGTGGTCACTTGTCTATGTCAAGAAATTTGGAAGACAGTTATCTCGCCAACCAACTGAAAGGGATCCATATTGGTGCCCATTCTAAAGAAAGGTGATCCAAAAGAATGAGGAAATTATCAAACAATATCATTAATATCACACGCAAGTAAAATTTTGCTGAAGAACATTCAAAAGAAGTTGCAGCAGTACGTCAACAGGGAACTGCCAGAAATTCAAGCCAGATTCCGAAAAGGAGGTGGAACCAGGGGCATCGCTGCTGATTTCAGATGGATCCTGGCTGAAAGCAGACAATATGAGAAAGATGTTTACCTGTGTTTTATTGACTATGCAAAGGCATTGGACTGTGAGGACCATAACAAATTATGGATAACATCGCAAAAAATGGGAATTGTAGAACACTTAATTATGCTCAGGAGGAACCTGTACATAGACCAAGAGGCAGTCATTCACACTGAATGAGGGGATCCTGTGTGGTTTAAAGTAAGGAAAGGAGTGTATCAGGGTTGTATCCTTTCACCATTTTATTCAACCTGTATGCTGAGCAAATAATCTGAGAAACTGGGCTATATGAAGAAGAACGGGGCATCGGGATTGGAGGAAGACTCATTAACATCCTGTGTTATGCAGATGACCTAAGCTTGCTTGCTGAAAGTGAAGAGAATTTGAAGAACTTACTGATGAAGATTCAAGACTACAGGCTTTGGTATGGATTACACCTCAACATAAAGAAAACAAAACTCCTCACAAATGGACCGATAAGCAGCATCATGATAAATGGAGAAAAAGATTGGGTTTGTCAAGGATTTCATTTTACTTAGATCCACAATCAACAGCCATGGAAGCAGCAGTCAAGAAATCAGAAGACACATTGCACTGGGCAAATCTGCTGCAAAAGATCTCTTTAAAGTGTTAAAAAGCAAAGATGTCATTTTAAGGACTAAGGTGAGGCCGACCATGGTGTTATCAATCGACTCACACACGTGCGAAAGCTGGGCAATGAATAAGGAAGACTGAAGAAGATTCGATACCTTTGAATTACAGCATTGGAGAAGAGTATTGAATATACCACAGACCGCCAGAAGAACAAACAAATCTGTCTTGGAAGAAGTACAGCCTGATTGCTCCTTAGAAGTATGGATGGCGAGACTTTGTCTCACATACTTTGTACACATTATCAGGAGGGACCAGTTCCTGGAGAAGGACATCATACTCGGTAAAGTACACGGTCAGCGAAAAAGAAGAATACCCTCAATGAGATGGAACGACACAGTGCCTGCAACAATGGGCTCAAGCATAAAGATTCTGAAGATGGTGCAGGACCAGGCAGTGTTTCGTTCTGTTGTACATAGGGTGGCTATGGGTCTGAATCGACTTGAGGGCATGTAACAACAACAACGATGTGCTAAGTGGTTTGCAAGAGTTATCACATTTCATTGCCACTACCTCCCTAAGTATTATTATTACCTCTATTTAACACACCCTTATTTAACAAAGTGCAGCATAGGGTGGTTAAGTTGCTTATGTAAGTAAGGTCACACAGCTGGGATTTTGCAAAGTTGGAATTCAAACCCAGTCACTTGAACTCCAGAGCCCATGATCTTAACCATATCCCAAAGAATGAATGAAAAGCACTTTCAGCCACAATTTCTCACACTTGGGTTCCTACTTCCACGAAGTCCTGTATAGCTCTCCACTCACCAGAAAGATGACTTCAACTCTCAGCAGAGAAAGTCCTTATGATGAAGTATTCATACCCACCCACATTCCTCCTTGCAGGTCTGTTAAAATTATATATATATATAAACCAAAACCTGTTGCCCTCGAGTTGATTCCAACTCACAGTGACCCTACAGGACAGAGGAGAACAGCCCCATAGGATTTCCAAGGAGCCGCTGGTGGATTCGAACTGCTGACCTTTTGGCTAGCGACCATAGCTTCTTAACCACTGTGCCACCAGTGCTCCATATATACACACACGCACACACACATACATATATATATACAGCTGTACCAAAATCACCAGGCCATTGTGTGTGAACGCGGTTTAAACACCCCCAAGGTGTTCCGCAAATAAATAGTTGAGGTTCCAAAGTTGCTGTTAAAAAAAAAAAAAAAACCGTTGTCATTGTGTCAATCCCGACTCATGCCAACCCCGTGTCAGAGTAGAACTGTGCTCCATAAGGTTTTCAGTGGCTAGTTTTTAAGAAATTTCTTCCAAGGCACCTCTGGGTGGACTTGCATCTCCAGCCTTTTGGTTAGCAGTCAAGCATGCTAACTGCTTGCATCACCCAAAGACTCCAAAGTTGCTCTTGAACGACTGACTGAAAGAGCTAGATATCTTGAATGATTACTCAAAATGTGACCAACAAAGGTGTGTATTTTCAGGAAAATGGAATTTTATACTACTAAAAATACATTTTGAGAATGCCAGACCCATTCATTGAAAATATCCTGGACCGTCTCACTTCTTTCTCTTTTGCTTCTTAGCTCCTGCCGCTTCCGTCATCCCGGTCTTTCACCTTCTCTTGTTTCTCGCTATCCACCCCCCACTTTTCCCTTATGATGCTTGGGCTTCTCCTAATTTGATCTTGCTCGAATAATGTTGACTCTGGATTACTCCATCTGCTGGACCTCAGTGTGGGTCCCTCTCAGGGGAAGCCCCATCCCTCCACCGAGACTTGCTATTCCTCTCACAAGAGGAGCCAAACATACAGAGAAACAGTCTTTGCACAGGAAGGTTTAGTGAAAGCAGACAGGAAGTAATTGTGATCCTCCAAATAGACATCTGTAGTTTACATGATACATACTTCTAGGTTAAAGAATAGTATATTACAAACATAAACAACACTTTTAGAGCAGCATATTGTATATATTATAATTCCTGACATTGTAAAAACAAGAATATTAAAAGTCCACTAAAGAGGGAAGAGGCCATCTGTGTGTTTATGACTTGAAGCAGATGGACTAGCATCTGAAAAAGGCTTAAAAGTTTCTCTTCAAGACATTGTCATCAATTCAATCATCACTTGAATAGTCTAAGAAGAGAATGGTGTTTTCCAATCCTAAGGTGACACAGTATTTGGGAAGCACTGTAGAAATGATAAGAAGCACTGGTGGTGCAGTGGTTAAAATCTTGGCTACTAACCAAAAGGTTGGTGGTTCAAATCCACCAGCCGCTCCATGGGAGAAAGATGTGGCAGTCTGCTTCTGTAAAGATTACAGTCTTGGAAGCCCTATGCAGCAGTTCTACTCTGTCCTTTAGGGTCCCTATGAGTTGGAATCAACTCGATGGCAACGGGCATGGATGGACAGAAGTGATGGGTCCATCAGAATTCATTCTAATGACTGAGCATCAACTTTGTTCCCAGCATCTCCATTATCCCATGTGTTGTAAAGGTAACCCTGTATCCTACTCAGGGCATATCCACTATCAGAACCAAGCAGGGAGGCACTGCTTTTCCCCTCCTAGTTCTTCCCAGATATTACTATTCCTATTATTTTACAGTTCTTTTGCACAGCATTCTAAGGTCTTTAAATGAAATCAAAGTAAGCACACAATCTCACTCTTTTACCAAAAGAAGCTTTGACTCTATAAATGCAGACTGTGGCTCTGTTTTGAAGCACAACTACCAACTGTACCATGGACCTACTGAATAAGATGCCTGAGGGGCCTGGGAATCTGCATCTTAACATACTCCACAGGTGATTCTTGGTTGTTGTCAGTTCTGACTTCCAGTGACCACAGGTGTGCAGAATAGAACTGCTCCATAGGGCTTTCAAGGATGTGACCTTTCAGAAGGAGATCTCCAGACCTGTCTTCCAAGGGGCCTCTGGATGGGTCCAAAACCACCAACCTTTTCGCTAGTGGTTGAGCTCTTAACCTTTTGTGCCGGCCAGGGACTCCCCACAGGTGATTTTTATCAGGTGACTCTTACGCACACTGAACTTTGAGAACAGCTGCCCGTTGGAATGCTATAGCCTAGTTTGCCATAAAAACATGAACAAATGCTTCACAAACACTATGTTACTATGTTCCTCACACAATCTTGGAAATCGAAATGAATAGGATCAGGACATCTGTTGTTTTGTGGGTTTTTTTTTTTTTTTTTGAGGAGTAAAAGATGTAAATAATTCAGGAGGAAAGCATGCATGATAAAGATCTAAGTACCTTTATCCAACATTTTCTCCAATAAGCGATTAATATGGTAGGACTTGAGCATTTTTACAACCTGGATTAGGCCTGTTCTATAGCACAGTGGTTAGGTGATACAGCTGCTAACCAAAAGGCTGGTAGTTCAAATCCACCAGCCGCTCCTTAGAAACCCTATGGGGCAGTTCTCTCTGTCCTCTAGGGTTGCTATGGGTCAGAATCGACTGGACGGCAACTCGTTTGGTTTTTTGTTTTATGGCATAATCCAATTACAATCTAGGAGGGAAGGATTATTTTGTTGAGAAATTAAAGCAAAACAGCTTCCAAAGTATCAGTCTTTTCCCACAGACATAAAGCACAAAGAACTATTTAGGCAAATTCACCCAATGGACACTGTTTACTACAATACACTCTCAGTATGTTGGGCTAGATCAGCCTGAAATGGAATGCCCAAACATTGGAATAGCTGCTCTATAAGTAAAATATCTGTTACATTTTCATTAATCAAACCACTATTCAGAATGTCTTCTCAGTGTGTCACACAAACATACAAAATCTTGTAAAAATATTCAGAATCCATTAAAATCTAATAAACAGGAATGGATACTTCTCCAAAGACGGTTCACATTCAATCACAAAGACCTTCCCAGCATCCTCTGCTCAGGTTTGCAGAGTGAATCAGCTTTTTTTTTTTTTTTTAACTTTGTGCACAGTTAGCCTCAGAAGCCTTGCGGGGTGCGGGGGGCAGCCTGTGATGCCCCAGCCTGTCCCTGAGTCTTTGGAGCCTACCAGGCTTCCAAATACCACTTGATCTCTCCCGTACCAAGTGGTCTCGCTGGCCAGCTCCAAACCCAAAAGATTCAGAATGCTCCTGGGCCCCTAAAAGAATATGTGGCTATATAGGTAACACAGTCTAGTCCGGAGCCTCCCTGGGAAAAGACCCTGAATTCCCAGAGCATTAGCCAAGCCAGATCTAGTCCCTTCTTTTATGTTGTTTGAAGTAACTATAGCCTAATGCAGAAATCCTTAACAAGGGCTATGTGGATTAGCTTCACTGATTCCATAAAACGCTTGAGACTATGTGTGACAATTTTATGTATAAATGCATATATGCATTTTCCTGAGGAGACTGTACATATTTCTACAGATTCTCAAAAGGGCCTATGACTGTAAAGGTTATGGCACTCTTACCCAAAAGGTTGAATGCAAGAGTGTAGGGTTAGATTCCAACCCCCTGTTTACGGGCTTACTTTATAGTTTGAATGTTCACTTTGTGTCATGCATACTACCATGTATTGAGAAAAAAGTTAGCAGCTTCAGTATCAGTTAGGGATTGGCTTTGACTGCTAGTAACAGAGACCCTGTCACAGTGTCTTAAACAAATTAGAGATTTATTCTTTGTTGTAAAAGAAACCCAGGAGAGGCAATCCAGAGTTACTATGCAGCCAACACGAAGTCATTAGAGACACAGGCTACTTCAGTCTTTCCGCTCTGACTTCCTTAGCACCTAGCTTTGCACCTTAAGGTGGCAAGATAGCTGCCATATGTCTGTTTGCCTTTTAAGGAACTATCCTAGATATCCCACTAAATAAATATACTTTACATCTTATTGGCCAGTAGCAAGGGAAGTTGAGATAGGCAAAGTATACCTTGCCCCCGCTCCAAAAAAAAAAAAAAAAATCAGCTTTGTTACTAAGGAAGAAGGGGAAAACAGCTATTCAGCATACAGCTAGCAGTCTGCTATACCTTTTTATGAAAACAGATATTAATGAAGGTATTTTCTGTTCATTCAAGAAAGCAGAAGCATGTCTATGAATACACCATTCCACACTGAATTTCCATCTCTCTCTCTCTCTCTCTCTCTCACACACACACACACACACACCATTGCCAAAGGAGACCATGTGCACTCGAAGCTGATTAAATAACTGTTGCTAGACCCCAGCACCGTGAGCATATTCAACTGTCCCAGGCTTGCCTCCCTCAGGTAGTGTTCTACCTGCTGCTACACACCCCTGAGTGAAGAAGGAAGGACGCCTCTCCTTCTACTGCTCTATTTTTCTCAGTCTTTGAGAAAAATGAGCAAAGAACCTATCTCCGCCATCAAAGACCTTTGCCTCTCTTCCCACACCGTGGCTATTCTCAGCCCTTTCTCTGAGTTATCTTGAGCCTTCTTGGGAAGCTGAGTTAACTTTATTCCAGCCCAGTACAGTCTCAGCTTGTAGGGTGGGGTTGGAATCCTGAACTTTCTATCAAATCCATATTCTGCCTCATTTACTTTAATTTACATGGTGGACCAGATGGGCTGCTTTCCTGTCTTTTGTGAGATAACACCCAGAACCCTATTTGTGTTTCTTCCCCTTGAAGGATTCTGATTTATTACCCAGAATGAATTCTCAGGATGACATCAGCCAGACCTGAGAAGCAGGGTGCACGTGTCCGCCAGTGATTAGATGGCACGTGAGTGTTCTAACACCAAGTGCGTATTTCCGCGTCCTTGAGCAAATCACTTCTGCTCGCCCAGCCACCGTGTTCCCATAAATAAAATGGCAGCAATCATATCCACTCCAAATTTGGAGGGATGAAGCTCTTTAGGCCGAAAGGTAGCTTTCTAATAACAGTTACACAGTTGTAACTTATCCAGGATGAAGAAAGCATCCCCATCTGAGAGCGGGCGGCCGGCTCCTGTAGCGTTTGCGTCGCAGGGTTTCATTTCCAGTTCCTGGAAGCTTTAGAACTTTGGGTTCTGCAGGGACAGGTCAGGCCCCAATCCACTGGATAAAGATCAGACAGTATTTTTGGCCTCCCCAGATAGTGTGCCCTGTCCTCCTGAGCAAAGAAGCTGATGGCTGCAGGAAGACCATTGAAAGGTGCAATCAGGGCAGGAAATGGCACCGCAGGGAGCTGACCTGAACACCCTCAGGCAAGGATGGATTACCCAATAAGCAAGGTAAGCACAGGTTTACTTGTGTTTACTTACTAATCTGTAGTGTACAGTTTCACCTGTTTTTCATCAAAGATGTGGTGAAACCCATGTGAAATTGTGCAGTACAGATTATAAGTAAACACAAGTAAACCCGTGCATACCTTGTTTACTGGTTAATCCACCCCTGCCCTCAGGACAAACTGAGGGAAGGGCTTCCATACAGAATGTTTTCTCTATTTGTTCTTTGGGGGTTTTTTTGGTCTTGAGAACTATATGTTTAAAGTCACAAATTCTGTGTGGAAGGGGGCTCTTTAAAAACAATTAACCTGAAAGTCCCTAGATGCACGCTGCTGGCTGAGCAGTCTCTGACTTCCTGTGAAGCTAGTCAAGGCAGAACATCTTTTCTCCGGATCCTCTTCTCAGCAGCAGCCACAGCAGTAAATCTTCAGAGAGGCCTCATTAGGCAAGTTCCTTTTTGAACTCTCTCCACCCTCCAGACCTCTCACAACCACCACTGCCATTCTAGCATGTTATTATTTTTTCCTGCTAAGCTTGCATTTTCTTCATGCCCAGCACCTACGCCTCACTACTCTACTCTTTCTTGCCTTAATGGACTCCTCTCTAGCTGGAACCTCTCCAAAGGGTGTGTTTGTGCAATCAAAAACTTCCCTTTTTGTTTTATCGCATCATTGAACACACCAGATAAGGCCCAGCAAAGAGAAGGAGGGAGGGAGAGACCTGGGCTGGACTGGGGTGGTAATGAGGGGAGCGTGAGGGGGGGACAGGAAGGTGGTGGGGGAGATCTCCACATCAGTTCTTAGGGCCATGTAGGCTCAGCATATCTGGTGTGGCCTCTCCTCATCCCTCCTCTGCCACTTCTTAGGAAGCAGACACCCTATAGCAAACAACTGTCCACGACTTGAAAAGAACGTATAGAACAAATCAGATGCAAGACACAGTGAGACAAAGATACCAGGATATTAAATAGTTAATTTTTAGCAAACCCAAATTGCATTTCCATCATGTGCAAGCAGTCAGCTGCTATTGTAGGTCACCAAGATACAACACATTATTTCTACAGTTTGTGGAAAACATTAGGCAGCTGTAATAAAGTCAATGGTATTTCCTTCCTTACTGAAACATGACTTCAGTAAATCCCCGTTTAAATTTTTTTCCCTTTCTAAACATTTCTCTCCATCTGCATGATAAGTCAATAAAAGAAATTAAAAGTTAAAATGCCTAATGAAATTTTATCAGGCATGAAATGTCATTTAAACCAGAGTTGCCACCAGGGCTTAGATGCATGAAAACTGACCCGAACTTGAGGGGCTATAAAGAACAGGGGGAGGATAACAGCCAGTTTCAGTGGCCTTTATGTATTACAGCCACTGGGGTGGGGGGGTGGGGGATTGGGGGGGGGTGGGGGGTTGGGGGGGATCATTCCAAAGAGGCATTCCATAAAACCAAGACTCTCTAAGCAGTTAAGATTTTTACAAGAGGTACATCATTTCTGTAAACCCTTGCCAGAAGTCATGTCTGATATTTATGCTTGTTCTCAAAAAAAAAAAACCAAACTGCCCAAACTAGAAGTATCAAGGACATTTGTCTCCTTAAAGTTCACCTATGCCCTGACTCCTCAAATTGTACTTTTTTTTTTTAACATTTGAATTTTGGAAATATTAAAAATGATTGTGAAAAAAGGCAGCTCTGATCATTCACTGAATTTTCTCCCTTGATTAGCAACATTTTCCCAGAATATTATTCCGAACATTCAGCATCAGCCTTAAAATTTTTACTGAACATCACAAAGCTTTTTGTGATTTATGCACTTAAATGGCATCATCTGTGTGAAGCCTGAGCAAAAAGTAATCATAACCTTCTTGCTTAATTCTTCATTCCCAGGGTTGAATTATTTTGCAAAATTTGAACAATTTTATAAAACTTGCATGAAACCAAAATGAGAAGTTACACCCAAAATGAGAGCCCATACCCCTCTCACAATCACCCCATTGTAATCTCTATAAAACCCTCAAAACTCCTAAAATGTATCTGATAAAAAAAAAAAACAGTAATAAAAAAACAGGTTCAATAAAAAGGAGTAACCCTGCCGGGGTCCTACTCAAACCAGCAGGCTGAGAAGGCCCGCAGAAGAATTCAAAGTTACTGAAATTTACGGAAGGCTGTGGAATTGCCAATGCTTTGTTTCAAATCCTGGAATATTGCTCAGAATGAGATCATTACAGCTTATCTCTAATCTTAGTGTGATTTTACTCTCACGTGTAAGGGGAAGTAGGAAGCAGGGTTATGTAACTCTGAAACAAATAAGAATGATTCTCCCTGTGCTACCGGAAAATGAATATAGAAACGTATATATTCACCATCCTTTTTTCTTTACTCACGTCTTTGTGCTGACATGCTTTTCTGACATCAGTCTTCATCTGTGACCTTCTGTCATGATCCCAGGAAAAGTGGCAGGAAGAAAGCCTGCAAAAATTTTAAGAAAAAGAAACAGATGAGAAAGGCAGGGGGCGTCATTCTTAATCTCTCTCAGAGAAGAGCATTGGGATGTTCCAGGCAGACTCTAAAAGAGTTTTAAATAAATGGACAAAAAAAAAAAAAAAAAATGGACAGAGAGGAAAAATGTTATTATTCTTTCTTGTATAAAATTGGTTCATATTTACTTATTGCACCAATCTTGAGTCACAATTGTGGTTAGCTGCCATGGACTTAGTCCCCAAATCATGGTAAACCCACAAACAGTGGAACAAAATGCTGCTAGGTCCTGTACCACCATCCTCATGATCTGCTGCAGATTGACCTGTTGTTATCCTTAGGGCTTTCATTGGCCGATTTTCAGAAGTAGATCACCAGGCCTTTCTTCCTAGTCTGTGTTAGGCTGGGAGTTCCACTGAAACCTGTTGAAAATCATGGTAACACATACACCTCCACCGACAGGTGGTGGCTGCACTTGAGGTGCATTGGCTGGGAATCAAACCTGGGTCTCCCACATGGAAGGCGAGAATTCTACCACTGAACCACCACTGCCCTCCTGGGTCAAAAGACATATCATTTTCAGAGGAATCTGAAAAGGAAAAATTCAGTGGTTTCTGGATATTTCCCAGCCTTACCACCTTAACACATTAAACTTCTTTAGAAGCAAATCTAAGTCCCCTTCACTCAAGACATCCATTGAAGTCAAGGGGTTTTATGTCCAAGAAGGGACAGCAAAGTCAGACCCTTTCTTTGGAGAGCATATTCAGAACTTCTGAGTAACGTTCTATAGTCTGTAACCAGAGGAGTGTGTCTGAAAGTGTTTGGCCTTACTGGTGGCCATGCTGAGAAGGAAGAAGTTGCCCAGCCTGCAGAGCAGAGAGAGGGGCTCCTGTCACATGCTGGATCTTGTCCATTTCGAATGACTCTGAACATCAGCATGGGAGGGCCGTTTTCCCACCTGCAAATTAAAAATTTAAAAAAAAAAAAAAACCAACTGTGGGAGTGCAGAGCCCAAGCCTTGCGGAAGCAAGTCGTTCCCTTCATTTGGAAACTGGCCCTCAGGTAGGTAGACAAGTATGCTTGTAAGCTATGGGCAATATCACAGTGCCACAATTATGACAGGATCTTACCTCCACCTACCCAACCTGCCAATACTAAACTTCCCTGAGTTCATTCAAAGTGATACAATTCTCAAGTATTTGCACAACTATCAGTTCTTCCCAAACTTTTTTTTTTTTAATCACCAAAGAATATCACTGGGGCCTTCCAAAAAAAGCATGTGTTGTTGGGTGTCATCGAGTCAATTCTGAATCATACTGACTCCATGTGACAGAGTAGAACTGCCCCATAGGGTTTTTTTAGGCTGAAATCTTTGTAGAAGCAGATTATCAGGTCTTTCTCCCACAGAGCCATTGTGTGGATTTGAACCGCCAACATTTTGGTTAGCAGCCGTAACCACTGCACCATCAGGGCTCCATTAAAAAAAGCATTTAAAGGCAGGAAAGTTGGATCCACAAGCCCAGGAAGGACATTTTCACCATTATAAAAAATTCTTTCTGTAATAACGAAACATTTTGCTTAACTTTTCAAACTTTTACTTCTTCCCGTTCTAACCCTAGAAACTTGATAGTGTTAGAAATTCTGTGACTCTCAAACACACAAAATGCTTCCAGTTATCTACTCATCGATAATATCTGAGGGCACATTTCCCTGGAGAGAAAAATATTTGCAAATTCAATGCAATGGTTGCACACACCCCCAATAATGAGAAGCACTGGAGATGCCCAGATACGCATGAGTTTCCCATGTTTAACAACCCATCCACAAACCTCAAGGCAAGGGTGACTACTGTCTATCCCCACTGACCAGACATATGCAGAATGCCTGAGCAGCTGTTGGCTGCTGCCTGATTGGAGACAAGATTCATGGCTTACCCTAAAATTTAAGAGGTGGACAGACCAGCTGACATAGGAAAATTTGTACTTATGGAAACACTTTTTGGACAGGGGCATTACACAAAAGGTGAATGCAATGTGATGGATCATTTTTACGTTGCCTGTCTCACCATGGTCTTGTAATTCCCACTAAAGTGGTTGAGTAGAACTATGCTTATATATTTAGTCATCGTAGCCCACCAAGGAGAATGGTCAGTTTTGCCATTCTGCTAGGCTTAAAATGAGCCATCCCAGAGGCAGAGAAGAGAGGATCTCACCACCACCAATGAAGAAGAGCCAAAAGCACATTGCATCCTTTGGATCCAGGATCCCTGCACTGAAAAGCTCCTGGAATCAGGAAACTGAGAAGAGAGAACGCTGTAACACTGAAGACAGTGAGGTGCAGTAGCAGAGAAAAGGCAGCAGGAAAGCTTTTGGGCAGGAGGCTTACCGGAGGAGTAGGACGCCTCTGGGCACTTAGTGGAGCTAGGTTTGCTTACCCACGGAGCTAGAGCTGAGCTCCTTTGGGCCAAGGCTTACTGGTGGAGTAGGGTGCCTCTAGGGACTTATCGGCAATACTAAAAGAGCTTTGTAAAACTTGCTCAAGCAGGGCAGAGGCCAAGGGCCACAGAGAGGCGTGCCTGTGGGCACAGCTGAAAAGAGACTGTCCTGATGGAAGAACAGTATCCTGAGCATTCCTGAACCTGAATTGTAACCTGTTATTTCCCTAACAAACCTCATATTCATGAGTATTGTCTGTGAGTTCTGTGTGACCATTGCAATGAATTATTAAACTTAGCAGAGAAGAAGAGAGTGCCACGGAAGGTATGGTTGGTGTCAGAATTGGTAAAGGTGGCAGAGAGAGGAGGCATGCCTGACCTCTGCCTCATAGCCTTGGGCTGTTGATCTTGATTCTCCTTCCTTCTTGTGAAGTTAGAGGAAGTCAGGTGCCACGCCCATGCTGTTTTTACAGTGATGCAACATGGGAAAATCAGAAACAAAGCCAAGCTGGGCAAACAGTGGAAACGAAAGACCAATGTCTAGATATACGCAGTGTGGAAAAGATCACTGATCCCAAATCAGCTGTTTTTGGTCACATCCTCCACAGGTAGAAGCCCCAGTAGCAACAAGTAGACAGACGGACAGTGCTAGGTCTTGCGGGCCTGATGCTTGCCTGATACTGGGGTCCTCTTTAGGAAAAAAAACAAAATAACAAATGCGAACGTATGTATGAATATGAATACTTATTTTGAAGGGGCCCATGCAAGTGAACGATCCTGAGGTTGAAGCTTCATTAGCTTCCCAGTACATCCACCCCTGTTCTCAGTATCTTTTCCTATAAAACAAGTGCTGCATCGATATAGCTTGAGTTAGTTATGCAATGCTCAGACTAAAAGAAGGGCTATATCTCTGAAAGTTGAAGAACGATTCATGTCATGTTAACATTTTCATATCGTAAGGTTAACTCTTCATCATGTCTTTCCAACTGACAAAGTGGGCACTTAATCTTGAATTTGAGCCACAGCAGATGTCATAACCTCAGGGTTATCTTGATTAGAAGGACATGCAGATTTGAACTGTTGAGTGCTAGATCAGGTCCCCTGAGCACACAAATAGTTTGTCAGAGATTTTGCATTGCAGTCTTCCAGGAGATTCTGTATTTTTTTGTGTTCTCCTTGCCTATAAAGTTTACATCAGGGATTACAGTATGATATGAGCACTCACTTCCTACTGGTGAGACTTGTTCGCAATGGGTAAAATATGTCCATTCAAAAATCAAAGTTAGTATACACCCAAAAGAATTGAAAACACGGACTGAAACAGATACTTGTACACCAATGTTCATTGCAGCATTACTCATGATACCCAAAAGGTAGAAATAACTCAAGTGTCCTTCAACAGATGAATGGATAAACAAAATGTGGTATATCCATACAATGGAACGTTATTTCAGCCATAAAAAGGAATGACCCTTGCTATGACATGGATGACCCTTGAAAACATTATGCTAAGTGAAATAAGTCTGATACAAAAGGGCAAATATTATATGATTCCTCTTACATAAAATATCTAGAATAGACAAAAGCATAGAGACAGAACATAGCATTAGTGGTTACCATGGGCTGGGGTGGCGGGACATAGGGAGCAGTTGTTTAATGGGTTCAGAGTTTCTGTTTGGGATGATGAAAAAGTTTTAGGATCAAATAGTGGTGATGGTTACACAATATTGTGAGTGTTATTAATGCCACTGAATTGTACACTTGAAAATAGTAAAAATGGCAACTTTTGTGTTATGTATATATATATTTTTTTATATTTTACCACAATAAAAAAAAAGTCAAAGTCAACTTTGAACAACTTGGATATTTAAATCTGTCATTTTAAACATCAAGATATATCAGTATTACTTAGAAGAGAATGGGAATGCAAAAGCTA